>NC_084986.1:5018557-5181057 GCF_963691925.1 Scomber scombrus | reverse complement strand
AGTAGCTTGTTGATCCAAGTTGTAGAAGAGAGAGAACTGTGAGTAATGTAACATCGTGTGTGAAGAAAATGAACAGGATTTTAACTTCTGAGCCAGGGACAGCTGATATGTTTAAAGTGTGTAGACAAAATGGGAAAATGTGTTTTCCCAACAGCAGTCATGAATGCATGGCTCTCCTTAACTAAAGTCCCCGATCACCCATGCACTGCTACTCAATGATGGAGTTGACTAAATGTTGAATGAGATTAATTGTCTCCCACTGTGCAAGTTGATTTTCACAGTAATAATGTGAATGTCCAAACAGAGGAGTAAAACCCATCATTGATTTTGGGTTAGTGGATCTAAAAACACTGACTGATCGTCCGTGTCATTCTCATTGACCTAAATCTGTGCATTCAGGCTGCTGATGTTGTTTTCCAAACAGTCAGAAACTGGAGCCTCGGGCTGCTTCAGAGTCCAACTCTTTACAACCGGCAGACTGTCTGAGATAAACCCGTGTCTTCCTCTGAACACTACGCTGCTTGTTTTCTGTTTTTAGCAGCGGAGCTATAAAAAGATCCAGCTAAGTGTCGTGACTTTGATCTGCAAGATGTAAATTTAGAGAGCATAAAAGCTCTGTGTACCGGTAAGTTCAGATGGGGATGTTTACTCTGGTTGTCCCTCCAGCAGTGTGGCCTCGAAGGCAACCATCAATCTAAAACTTTGGTCCGTGATAATGTATTGGTTGGGAAATAACGAGCGGGATTACCATGAAATTCTCATGAATATTTACAGATCTTAGGAGGGGATTTCTAATGATTTGGTGAGCTAGCTCCACCATCAGGATGAAATTACCTAACTACATTTTTAAACTGACATTCCTACACAGCCTATCCTCCTTATAAATATGCATGTATAACAGCATTTAGTTTAAGGACTTAATCAGTGAGTTGGGACATCTGGAGATTTTTGCTACAACAAAATCCACATGAGTGAATCTTTAAAATATTGAGGATACAGCTCAGTTAGATCTTAAGTTCATCAAATACAAACTCAGTCTGAGGTGACTTTCACTAGCGCAAATGTATTATTTAAAATTCATCTTTAATGTATTCCTCAGTCATTGGTGTGTTCAGTCTTCACATAGATTGAGTTTTCAGTTTCTCCAGTTCTGTTTTTCTTTATTACTTTGCTTCTTTAGAGTTGAGACAAATATGGTGATTAGTCATGAAGTTTTACAGTCATTTATCGTCTCCAGAGGAATAAATCCTGAGGTCAAACTGTTCAGATTAAGACAGTACAACAGAGTATTAATGAGGATGCTTTTTACACATAACACTAAACTGAACAACCTGAAAACTTACTCAGTGTCTTGTTTTTTGTGTCTTGCAGGATCGAACCGGACGGGTTTCCTGAGTGCGCTCAAAGACAGTCCGGCCAGATATCCTTTAACTGTGAGGAGCCGAGTCAAGTTTATGATATGAAGCTGCATTAATCAATAAGTTAATTTAGATAAATATCGAATGTAAGGACCCATGTGTTGTATGTTTTATGTGGTGGATGTTTGCCAACTACTTTATAAACTGATAATATGTCGGATTTTGTGTTTACAGCTTATTCTGCTGCTTTTAGCATTGTTAATGGGATGATAGTGTTGCTCTTTGTCTGCTGTTTGCTTACATGTTAGCCACAACTACTATATATCCTGATAATATGTCAGATGTTGTATTTACAGCCTGTTCTGCTGCCAGCAAGTGGACCAAAAATAAATAAATGAATGCAGCTTTAAAGGCCGGACGGACTAAGGGATGCCTCTTATGACTAGTCTTATGACTACAGTAGCTTCATTAAGGCCTTTCATCACACACATGCACAGTCACACACACACACACACATAAAATAGGTTCATACACAGAAGTAATCCATACTTTCAACCCCTATACATGTTCACATAAGCATTTAGCTTCTGGTTACATCTCGTCATGCAGTTCATTTTTACTGCAACTGAATGTCGTCACAACAACAACAAAGAAAATCAAAGCAGGCATTAGTTTCCCTCGTGCACCTCCTCTCCCTCGTTCTCTCTGTAGGTTAATGTTATGTGTTTGTGTTTTGCATGCGGCTCTAATAAATCAATGGCTCTGGCACAGTAACCAGCAACGGGTCAATACTTCCTATAATGCATTGCCAAGGTTAAACCCGTGTCACACGCTCAGAGGGCCACTTTAAGTTAATCTCTTCTCGCTCTGTTGTGAGAGTGAGAAGACACCCGTTACGACTTTATTGTCAGGTTATACCGAAATTCATTTAGCGTCCTTAGACAGTTCAGTTGATGAGGTGGACGCATAACTCATCAAACAATCATAACAATCAAACATAACCCATCATACCCTCTGGATTCAGATCTGAATCAGCAGCACACTGAGCTTGATTAAGCAACTAAGATGAAAGAGTTTAAATGGAGGGACTTTAAATCGCCTATTAGAAGTCAGAAGTTGGTATTCTCCATTTAAAGCAAATCTAAGCATGTGTTTGTTGTGATCTACTTAAATAAAATGTGCCTCATGTAGTCTTCACATAAATTCAGATTTGGTTATACAGTTTAGTTTTAATTTCCACAGATTGGCTGCTGAACCAGGCCATACGAATCCATTTATAAAACAGAAAAGTGATCCGGCTTCTGGCTCCAAAAGATCTGAGTCTGCAAAGAAAAGCAGTTCAAATATATTTTACATGAGGAAAGAGAAAAGAAGTGGCCTTAGTATATTTAGCTACTTCATTGATTCTTTTGATACTGACTGTAGACTGAATATTTATGCGACTGACAGCGATGTGATGAAACGCTTTGAGGCTCATCAGTACTGCAATAATAATAAAGTTGGATGTCTTTTGATAAAGTTCAAACAGATTCATATCTATCTCAAAGCAGCAATTACTAGAATACAAAAAAATGAAGGAAATCTACCTACCAGCACTGATAAAACTCACCAATTAGTACTGCTATATGTTGTTTGGAGGGGTAAGAGTAGATTTTTATAGAGCATGGCATGTGTCATAGAGAAAAATCACAATGATTCGTGCAGAAAAACTCATAAATTGTGCCTTTTTTAGTTTTTTTTAGCAATTTATGAAGCATTTTAATATATTTTTAAAAGATAACAATGTTGTTGAATAGGAAAATCTAATGTAGACTATCCAGTGCCTCCTGCATTTAACCCAAGCTGCTCATTTATATTAGATTAGTTCTGCTGCCTTATTGTAAACAGGATTTGCGTGTTTACCTTGAAATCCCTTAAAACGCATTTATGAACGATTTATTTGTTTCCTGATGAGGAAGATTATGTAATACAATTAAAAGCTCCAGAATAGCTACTAAAGGACCACGTGTTGGGATTGTTTTGCCAACGTTTAACGTAATTCTCTGTGAACTGGTGTTTTTTTGTTTTTCTGCGTGACACCTGTGGGACTCCATAGGGTTTTAAAAATAACTACATCTGCGTAGGAAAAATGTAAACTTAATTTAGTTTAAATCCCATTTATAAAGATTTTGGACAACGCCCAAAATGGCAACATGTTTACTCCATAACCTGCTTACTTTATTGCTTGCATAATGTTAAGCTACGTGATGTGTTGCAGTTGTCGGTCCTTGTGTAATAGATATTTTAAAACTTTTATCCTTTGAATAACTGAGCTCAGAGTTTGTCCTTGACTCTTTGGTCCGCACCGTCCTGGAGGTAGTGGTGTGTTTCTTCTCGGTCTGGTCAATCGTTGGTCTGTCAGGTTTCCACACCTACCTGATCAGCTCTAACCAGACCACCAACGAGGATGTGAGTATATGATCTCAAACTGTGGTCCGGGGATCAATAGGAGGTCTCTGAGAGGGCTTCATGAGGACTAGTATGATTTCATTGTCCCTGTATGATGAAAGAGAAAGTTCAACAGTTGATATTTTTGTTGATGAGGAACTGAACCAACACTCTTCTCTTTGTTTCTGTCCTGGTTTGTGTTGGTCCTGGTCCTGGTGTTGCTCTCGGGTTCAGATTAAAGGTTCCTGGTCCACGAAGCGAGGGAAGGACAACTACAACCCCTACAGCTACGGAAACATCCTGACCAACTGCTGCTCTGCTCTGTGTGGACCGCTGCCTCCCAGGTCAGCATCCTCTGCAGAATTAAACTCAGGACTAAACTCAGGACTACCAGGACAAAACTCAGGATTATCAGGACCAAATGCAGGACTAGTAGGACTAAACTATGACTAAACTCAGAACCATCACGACTAAACTCAGGACTATCAGGACTAAACTCAACACTGACGTCAGGACTAAACTCAATAATGAAGTCAAGACAAAAATCATGACTAAACTCAATGCTAACAGGACTGAAGTCAAGACTATCAGGACTGAAATCAGCACCAAACTGTTTTAAATTAAAGACTATCAGGACTAAAGTCGCCAATAAAGTCAGGATTAAATTCAGGATTAAATTCAGGATTAAATTCAGGATTAAATTCAGGACTATCAGGACTGAAATTAGCACCAAATTGGTCTAAATTCAGCACTATCACGAGCAAACTCTCGTCTAAACTCAGCGTTACCAGGACTTAACTTGCCACTGACATCAGGGCTAAACTCGATAATGAAGTCAAGAATAAAATCAGCACCAAAGTGGTTTAAATTTAGGACTAAACTCAGCACTATCAAGACTAAACTCTGGTCTAAAATACTCCGCAGATATCTTTTAAAATCCAGACTTTACTGTTAGTCGTTTAAAAGCAACACTCCCGAACAAGTTTTGCCAAAGTTTTAAAAACAAATGTGTATTTCATTGTTCACATTTTCATCTCCACTGTTCCTGCTGGAGTCATGTCTGCTTCCTTTTTCCTTCAGCTGGTCACTTTAAATCAAAAATATCAAACTAAACCAGCTGCAGGGCTGAAACTCTTGAGTTGCAAACTGAATCCACATTATGTCACATCACTCTGCGTTTCTGTTCCTTCTTTCCATCGTCTTCCTCTCCTCCTCTCTCAGCAAACAGACAGTGGGTTTCTGTATTTAATGAGGACAGTTTTCAGTTGAGACTTTCCTCAAAGTAATTACACTGTTCACCCTCCTCCTCTTCACTGTCACAGAGAAGTCAAGTCAATTTTATTCACACAGCGCCGTACATGAGTTTGGATCAGGGTACTATTCACATCAGAGCAGAGCAGATCTAGTCTGTACTCTCAGATTTTACAGAGACCCAACATTTTCCCCCATGAGCAAGCTATTTGGCGACAGCGGCAAAGAAAAAAAAAATTGCCCTTTAACGGGAAAAAACCTCAAGCAGAACCGGGCTCTGGGTGGGCGGCCATCTGCCTCTGCTGGGAGAGAAAGAGGGAGGGGGAGATGAGAGAGAGAGAGAGAGAGAGAGAGAGAGAGAGAGAGAGAGAGAGAGAGAGAGAGAGAGAGAGAGAGAGAGAGAGAGAGAGAGAGAGAGAGAGAGAGCATACAAGCTCCACATAAAGATATAAAGTAAGATGTATATATGACTAATAATAATTAATGTAGCAGTGGATGTTGAGCCTTTCAATCATAGATCCAGATTCTACTAACCTGATGTGCCAGATTGTTTTTTTTTTTTACAGTAGAAGTTCCTCATAAGATGCTGATTGGTGCATAAGTGCTTAATTTGATGCCTGACATGTTGGATTCAGGTGTGATCTTGTGATCCCGCTGATCCAGCTGCTCTAAAGGTAAAGATTCAGCAGCTCTGGAGGCAGAAATACCTGCAGAAAGCAACACAGTGTTGGGGAGTAACTAGGTTAAAATAGATTAAAAAAGACAAAATAAAAGTAAAATGAAATAAAAGGAGATGAAGGTTAATAAAAGCTAGACTTAAACTACTTTAAAAAAGAGATAATAAAGAAAATGATAAAGAAGCTGGAAGCAATGAATGAACAAATAACTCCATCGACTAATGGATTAGTTCTTAGCTCTAAATGATAAGTGTAAAGTAATCAAACTATAATCCTTTTAATAGACTGCTTCTTCTTAGGTCAACCAGGCAGCACACATTAATAGTTTAGTGCTTTAACTTTGAGTATAAGTATCCACCCTTACATTACTTATTGCATATTAAATAGAGTAACTAGTAATCTGTAACCTATTACATTTCTAAGTGACCTTCTCAACCCTGAAGCAACAGGAGGAGAGAGATGAGAAAGCACAACACTACAGGAGAGAGGAGATGCAGAGTTAGTATCATGCATTAATGATGGATGTGATGGAGAGGAAGAGGAGGAGAGAGAGGACCCCAAAACTAGGAGAGGAGGTCCGAGGTTTGCCTGAGTCGTCCTTAACTATAAGTTTTATCAGTAGGAAGGAACACAGCTTCTCTCAGAGACATCACCGTTCTCCCACCTCACCGATGACAAACCAGAGCTGCAAGATTAATCACAAAACAATCAAAGTCACAGTATTGACGACTGAAGAAGAATCATGTGTGCCTCCTCCTCCTCCTCCTCCTCCTCCTCCTCCTCCTCCTCCTCCTCCTCTCTGCTCTCATCAGCGCTTCTGTTTCCATCTGCACAACTTCTCCGTCGTACATCATCATTACGGGGAGTCTGAGGGGAGATATGATTCATCTGTAAACCTGCCCGGTGATCCTCAGACACTTTGCCAGCTTTCTTTATTGCTTTCTCAAAGGAGCTGATTCATACAGTTTCACAGCGCTGGTCTGAAAATTGAAGGGAGAAAAGTTAAAGTTTATTAAATAAGGTTTAGAAAATTAGAAAAAAGGGGTTGATTTTATTATATTCAAGTATTCAAATCTATTTTGAATGTATAATATACAGTATGTGGACAGTGGATATGCTTCTTTTAGCAGTATTGACAGTGGAAGAATGTCAATTAGTAATAAATCTTGACTTTTATAGTTTACATGATAACTAATCTTCTGCCTTTCAATCAACCATAAACAAACCAGGACCCTTTATCAGTGTAGATAACCAATAAAGTATGTATCTACTCTCCAAATGCAACACAGAACATACAGTATTTTCACATATTGGTCATTTTGAGACAAATTCAGATATAAAATAAGACGTTACCCCTCACATACTGACATCAGATACAATCCTGAACACTGCTAGAAATCCATTTTATTCTTTAATGAATTAAAAGAGCTAAATTAAACATGCATGCCTTGTTTTCTCCTGCACTCAACCAACCCACAATCTCCCATTAAGCATTTCTTACATTTGTTTTTCTGAAAAAAATTAGGCTTGTTCCTGAAGTTTAGGCTACTGTGGCTACTGTCCATAAACACTGGTGCTTCCTCCCACTGTCTTTTAAAGTTGTGAATCACTGTATCCCCTCAAATGCCAAAATGTTCCTGTGTTGCAACACTTACGGTAAAAAGACACAGGAGGTTTTCTGCAAATCACAAAAAACTTGCATATTACTGGTCTCCAAGACTAGTATTTAAATGTAACAGAGTGGATTTTAATGTTTAGTGACAGTTTAGTGACAGAAATATGGGTCTGCATATGACAAATGCATACAGGATATGGATGTTTTACAGGCAGTAGAGGTACTATTTAAAGTGAGCAGAGCAGTTTGCAGTTTTTCATGCTTTCCTCCACATTGCAGCACACAGATTGGTACATAATGAGAACGGCAGAGAGCACAAAAGCCTCAAATTATGTGGCTTTAATTAGCAGAGATGCAGAGAGTGAGAGAGAGAGAGAGGGAGAGAGAGAGAGAGAGAGAGAGAGAGAGAGAGAGAGAGAGAGAGAGAGAGGGAGTGAGATCTCCACAATCACTTCCATGTATTTCCCATCTTCTACTCTCTAGTATTGTAACATAATCTACTGAAATGTGCATCAGAAGAGGCTACAGGTGTTAATGTGTCTCAGGCAGGTCTGAAACATGTTAGATTAATGTCTGAATTTTACATTAATGTCGTTCAGGTGTCGCTGAATGTAATCCTGTTTGTTGCTCACAGCTGGCTTCGACGTTATTAAATACCCGCAGCATCGTAACCATAAATACCTGCAGCAGCTGAAACCACGAATGTCTGTGTGATGTGTGCATTTACACACCGTGGCGCAGCAGCAGTGGTAACATCATTATCACCGGCTCGGTCAGGATCTGATGAAAATTCATGTTCTACACACAGATTCAGCTTTATACGGTGGGGTTGTTTGAAATAAAGCAGCTCTTACTCTTATGGACGAATCCTGAGCTTCATCAGAGCTGTGAAGACATTTTTATTTTAAGAAGCCAAAAATCCAACAAAAGCCTTCTGCCTCATAATATGGAAACATATACTAAGGAAATACTGTACTTTATTCTCTTTTCAGATGAAGATTTGACACAATGGATAATATAACAAGCTTTTATAATACAACACATTGTTAAAGATGAAACCAAAAAGCAGTGTGTAGTCGGGCTCACATTTCAGATGTCTATGAGTTGTTAACAGCTCCACCAAATAGTGATTTTTCCCTATAAACTTCTCACATGGTTTCATTTCTATAAATGTTCAAATGATCCAATATTTCAGCAAAAAGCAAAGATTAGAGAAAAAGTCCAAAAAACTGAAAACACATTTGTGTATCAGAACTTAGTTTTTTCTTCTTTCCTCTCCCATTAATCATCTCACCACCCCTCACATGTATCTGCTGACCCTTTGGAGGGGCCCCACCCCTAGGTTGGGAACCACTGGACTAAACTAGCTAACTGTATATAAAGTAGTGTAAACTAGCTCCACCTCCAGCAGCTACAACAGTAACACGCTGCTCTAACACTGATGCTAATTAACCTAAATATGAGTTGTTAACAGCTCCACCAAATAATGATTTGTCCCTCTAAACTTCTCACATAGTTTCAAAGGACCAGAACACTTATTTTACATCATGCTGAAAATATTTATGTACTTTTTCTTTCATATACAGGACTTTTACTTGTAAGAGAGAATTTTTACATTGCTGCTTTGAAACTTTTAAGTCAAAGATCTTAGTACTTCACATAGAAAAGTACAGCTCCCATGAGCATTTAATCATATCATCATAACTTGGTTTTGTTTACAGCCCTAAAATTCATCAACACTCTCTTCTAATGATAATTTTCCAACTTTTTAGCTTAAAAAAACACCTGCAGCGTAACTTTTGGCCATATAGTGTTTAAATTAACATCAAATTATCCGCTAACTAACATTGTGATATTGATTTCATCAGTAGTGGCCAGTCGTGTGTGTGTGTGTGTGTGTGTGTGTGTGTGTGTGTGTGTGTGTGTGTGTGTGTGTGTGTGTGTGTGTGTGTGTGTGTGTGTGTGTGTGTGTGTGTGTGTGTGTGTGTGTGTGTACATTATTTTGTCCACGCCCCCCTCTGAGTGTGACTCAGAGCTGTTATTGATTATTGATTGACCGATTGATGAAGCATGACACAGATAAAACAAAACTCTTGAGTGACGATAGATGACAGCAAGTGAGCTGCCTGAGGGAAGATATGAGGAAGAGAACGTATAAGCAGAGGAAGAAATGAGGGGATGATGATGATGATGATGATGATGATGATGATGATGATGATGAGAGGAAGGTGGAGGAGATGTTTGTTTTCATGGGGCTGAACATATGGATGCAGACTGATTACACTGACTGAGCGTTGGGTTACACCAGCTGGTGTGTGTGTGTGTGTGTGTGTGTGTGTGTGTGTGTGTGTGTGTGTGTGTGTGTGTGTGTGTGTGTGTGTGTGTGTGTGTGTGTGTGTGTGTGTGTGTGTGTGTGTGTGTGTGTGTGTGTAGTCGTCATCCTAATGAGGAAGAACATCATTTCTAGGGTTTTGGTTCAGCTGTTTCGCATTGAATGGAAGTCAATGCCATGTCCTAACTAAAGATAGCTGTGTAAACTTCTGTGTGAGTGTGTGTGTGTGTGTGTGTGTGTGTGTGTGTGTGTGTGTGTGTGTGTGTGTGTGTGTGTGTGTGTGTGTGTGTGTGTCAGAGTGTTTGACAGCTTATTAACATGTTGGCTCCACCTGCTGCCCCCCCCAGAGTGTTTGGGGGAAGACAGGTGGTGAGATCCATCTGCACAAACATGAAAAGGCTTTTTTTTCTGTCTTTAGGTCAAGCAGAGAGCTTTGTGGATGTCCGAGGTTCCTGCTGTAAAAACTATGTTCATGTTCTCATAGAAAATGTAAAGTGACGGACTGTCAAATCATCTATGCAGAAGATGAACATCTGTGTTAGATAAAAGGGTTATTTGAGTTTTACGAAAAGACTGTGGACTTAAAAACTGAAAAACTAAACTGGAGAAAGGTAAACTACGACTCCCAAGGTGCATTTCAGTAAAAAACTGTAGTGCTTGCATGAACAGTGATGCATTCACTTACTGTGCTACATAATGAAGTAGAGCTGCATCTAAAAGTTGGGTTCATTATCGATTAATCTGCCAATTATTTTCCCTATTAATCTATCGGTTGTTTGGTTTAAAGAGTGAAATGCTGATCACAGATTCCCAGAGAACGCAAAATATTCAGTTTAAAATGATATAAAAACAGAGATGAGCAGCAAATCCTCTTATTTAAGAAGCTGGAACAAGCACATTTTTGGCATTTTGCTTAATAAATGACTCAAATGGTTATGTGATGCATTCACTTACTGTTGTTCATACTGACGTGCACTTGAATGGTGATGCATTCACTAACTGTTGTTCATACTGAAGTATTTTTCATCAGTGATTATTATGACGCATTCACTCACTGACATACATAGGATTAGAGACCTTTGTTGTTTATCCTTCCCGTTTTCTGCCTCTGTCTTTATTTTCAGCTGTCAAATAAAGACAAAAAATGTTCCAACAAATATATGAAAACAGAAAAAGTGCAACAACATCATAGTCTAAACTAAATGATTAAAATCAACAAAATGATTTGTGATTTCCTATAAAAATGCATCCATCCATCCATCCATTCATCCATCCATCCATCCATCCTGCCAGCATTGTGCTGCATCTCTGGCTATATAATGCTTGTTGCCTGGCAACATCTCTATGACGACAAGATTTCAGGAAGTGGGGCACACTGGTGGCCAATGGGTTAAGGTGACCATGAACTGTCAACATCACCCACCATCTGATGTTCTGGCTGTGTCTCTGCTGTCACATAAAAACACAAAAAGACATCTTAAATTAAACGTGTGTGTGTATAAAAGGGTTCAAGTGAGATGTATGTTTAATGTTTAAAGCAGAATTAATTACTGAGACACAGTTTTGCAGTTCATTGACTCATCTAAACATCTCCTTCTGTGTCTCTCTGTCACAGCTTGATTGACAGGAGAGGTCTGATTCAGTCTGACACGCCGCAGACTGTCTCCCAGTCCAACGGGACCAGCGGCGGTGGAAGTTACGCCTCCACTCAGCTCCACAGTCATATGGTAGGTGGAGGATGATGTCGCTCCTCGCTGCGTGGGAGGACGGTGACAGCTGATCAATAATGACATGTGATATAAATCATCAGGACACAGAGGAACAAAATCTGCCCCTCTGAAGAGACGCTGCAGTTGCATCTTGTCACAAATGTTTTTATAATTGAGCTGATTGCAGGTTATTTCTCTCCAGCACTGTGGGCAGCTCAGGCTTTGTAGTTTGGATTTGACAGTAATGAGCTTAATTTGAGCTGCCTGAAGCTTATTTTTTAATGATTTATAGAGACTTGTCGCAGCAGAATGATTACAAAGATTGAACTAAAAGCCCAGCTTGAAGTTTCACTGTTGCAGGGTTTTGATTTATGCTTTCCTGGACAAGAATTTAGTCTTTTGACCATTTTAAAAGTGATTTTAGTTCCACTTCCTCTCCTGAGAGCTGACTATCTTAAATATTCCCTAAGTAATTAGCGATAGTTGTCTCAGCTTGACTCAAGATCCAAAAAAGGATCGCCTCAGGTTTCACTAAGTACAGTTTCCACAATGCCTCAGGGGGTTAAAACTAGATATCAGTCACAGTTCTAACTCATTTATATTTTGCTTTGCAGAAATGTCATAAAAACTCATAAACTGCAATATTTGTGTCTTTAAATCCTCAGTGTGATCAGGATCAGTGCATCCAGAGCACCAAGTTTGTCCTCCAGGCAGCAGCCACCCCTCTGCTCCACAGCGACCCCGTGGTCCTGGCCCCTCTACCAGGGAAGACCACCACCCTGGGGGGCCCCTGCGCCTACCTGACCCCCACCCAGCCGTCCCTGCCGTCGTGCGGTGGAGACGTCCTGACCCTGAGGGATCCCACCACAGACAACCACTGCCACCACCACCTCCACCACCACCACCATCACCACCACCACCACTTCGTCAGCCCCGAGGAGACGCCCTGCTCCACGCCACAGGGGGCCCTGCCCTGCCCCGCCCACCTGGTCCCACACCCACACACCCACCTCCACCCTCAACCACACCAGTCTGTCCCCTCCCCCGCCGCCCTTTATAACCCGGCCAGTCAGGACGCTCTGCACGAGGACTCTGTCAGAGGACTGGTCAAACTCAGCTCCGTCTGAACACATCTCTTCTTTAAAGTGTTGGTTTTCAGTTTGAGTCCACAGAGAGCCGAAATGAAACCAGAACAAGAAACTTTTGCAGTAATTGAAAATCTGCCTTGGAACAAAACTTTACTCATAAAACATCTTAAAGGACGTGTTCACCATTTTTCATGTCTCCTTTAACCCTTTACATACTGTTCATATCCTGACTCATAATTAGACTGTACACCAATTCACATTCATACATTTCCCATCACTCATTAATAAATGTTTGATTAATCCTACGGAGAAAAAAGACATTCACAATCACTACATCAATCACTACATCAACAACATTTTATAGAATATGATGAATACATTCACATTTTTTCACATAAACACAGGTCAAATTTGTACATTTGCATATATAAAAATGTTTCAACTGCACAAAAATTAAAAAATAATGCATTTTATTTCGATTTTTGTACACTGTGAGTCACATTAGGAAAAGTCTTGCTAAAGGTAAATGTGTATTGGGTGTTTTTAAAGCTCTCAAATGTTAAAATGGGTCAAATTTGATTGAACAGTATGTAAGGGTTAACAGAACAATCAGGAGCCCAAATGAACATTAAAGCTGCTTTTCTTGCTGTAATCATTCCTCCTGTTCATACTGACCATTAGAAGATTCCTTCATAATGCACTTACGATGTTAGTGATGGAGGACAAAATCCACAGTCATTCTTCCTGCATGAAAAAATGTATTTAAAGGTTGATCTGAAGCTAATATGAAGCTTTAGCCGTCTATGATTGGAGTGGATTTTGTCCTCCATCACTTCCACTGAAAGCACATTTGAAGTAGATCTTTTAATAGTCAGTATGAACAGAAGGAATGATTACAGAGAGGAAAACCTCTTTCACTGTTCACATGGACACCTGACTGCTGATTTAAGACAGAAACTGTGAGCCTGTCCTTTGATCTATTGTCAAACTGCCATTGGACCAAAGTTAGATTTTGTTCTGTATCACTTATCACCTCTTATATATATGTTTTATCATATGTTTTAAGCTCCAGGAACCTCTCTCCTCCCTTTTTTCATGCTCTTCTGTGCTCTTGATGAAAGAACATTTAACCCAGAATAAGCTACTCCGGTACCAAACTGGACATCCGCCTCCCACTGCAGTCGGACCAGGACCAAAACCAGGATGATGGACCTACTTTTTCTTTTTTTCTTTTTGTTAAATCCAATCAAGCCGCCGATCGAGGAAATTCGCTTGTGAAGTTTTCAGTGTTAATGTGGAATCTGGAGAACCGACTTTCGTTCGAGTTTCCCTAAAAACACCCACGGACCCGACTTCATCAGTCTGTGTACATTGAAGCACCAACACTGCCAGCTGGACTTCACCTCTTTAACATTAATAAACCTTCCTGAGGTTCAAACAACATTCAGACTCACTAAGCTCTATTTTAACTTCTAGAGGGGACCTGAAGGTTTCTATAGGTACCAACTAAGTCTGAATGAATTTTTTTATGAAATGATGCAAATGAGGACACAATATGGCCATAAGAAATGATAATGTGTCCATATAATTACAGAAAATCATACTTTTATATTCAGAGTTGAGAGTAGAAGATTTTGTGTGTTCAAATGCTTCAGCGATGTGGTCAGAAACAATGAATGCCTTATTTTTTATCTAATTAAAGGATAAGTTCACTTTTTTTTTGTAATTCTATCTTATGTCAAGATATACAGCACATTGAAAGTGTCAAAGGTTGCTGTAAATGTTCCTCCTGTCAATACAAAAAGATGAGGGACAAAATCCAGAGTCCTCAATATATAAAGTATGTGTTCAGCCAAAAACTGTTAATGAAGCTCACTTACTGTGTTTCCATCCACCAGTTTTTATTTGCATTTTCAATTTGCACGTAGAAAAATATCCTCAGTAGAAGCACGGAAAATTCAAAACAAGTTAAAGAAATATATGTAAATAAAGTGTTTCCTGTTGTCTGAGGTGTAAAAGCGACAAATGATGATGTTCATGATGTGACTTGAACGTCACCGAAGAGCTAAAAAACATCAGATCTGTGTGGAGCAATGAGGAGACTGTAACGTTCCTCAAATCAACACATGAAACAAGCAGAAATATCATAGTTTTTACATCATTTGAGCCTTGACTGCCGCTCTTTCAATGACATCATCTTGTACTTCTGCAGCGGTTTAATGGCACCATCTGGAGAATTAGCGCCACCAGCTGTTTATCTCCTAATATTCACACAACAGGAGCGGATGGAAACAAACATTAATGTGCATTTTCTTTTGCAGATTTATTTGGGGGGGGAATTCATTTAAATTTGTGCTATGTTCAGAAGGAAATTTGGCTTATGTGTTTTTAAAGAATCCCCTCATTCTCTCCATCTCTCACACTTTGGGAAATAATCTCTTTACAGCCGACATCAGTAAGAGGAACGACTGTTTCATTGAATTGTTTTAAAACAGACTCGACAGATGTGAACTCAGATCGCGTCCCCCCCCCCAGCAGCAGTGATGTATGAAGCTCACATGAACTGAAAATATTATTATTATTGATTGACAGTGTAGGTTTTTAATTCACGAAATGATGGACGTGACCTTTTTCACCTGAGCGATGCCTTCTAGGAATTGCAGGTGTAGAAAATACAGTGCAGCTTTAAAGTTCAGCAGAGATTAATTTTTAGGTGTCTAGGTGCTGACGCGACGGCTGGTGGATGGCTGCAGGACTTTGTGAATGGCTCATCGTGTTATTTCGACTCTGGTGATGGTGATAATGTATCTTAGTGACAGATTATATCATTCAATCAGCTCTGGAGACACAGACCTGCTGATTGGATGACTGGTGACGTCCAGTCTGTGTGCCACTTTGCATTCAGTCCAATAATGAATGAATAAATAAATGAATAAAAAAGATTAAAAATGTCAAACACACATGCACTGATTGTGATTATGTGCCAAGTATTTGTCATCCACCTCCAGCTGTTGCATTAACAACTGTGGATTTCAATAAAAACATGCTTTTATAATGCAAAACTCTCTTTGTTTGTGGTTTAAAGTGCTGGATCCCAATCCTCAAAGCATTGTTCTATAGTTTTCTTACAAATCAACAATGTGTAAGTCTCAGCGCTTTCTGTCTGTGGCTCTAAAGAATATAATAAAATATATTTCTGCAGACAGAAAACAAAATAAAGTTTTGGAAATGTTTTCAGTTCTGCATCCAAAATAATTCAAAGTGAAAATTGGATGTTAAGAAAGAAGGAAACAAGATTAATGACTGAAAACAGGGACAGCCTTCTGGCTTTGTTACTGAATAAAGACTTATCTCAGTCTTTTTCTAAATTTGACTGCAAAACTATGAACTAACAAACAATAACAGTAGAAATATGTCATGGGTAGGGATGAAAGAAGTATTCAGAATCTTTACTTAGGTTGAAGTACCAATAATGCCATGTAAAAATACTCACTAATACTAATAAGTAAAAGTACATAAGTATTATGAGCTTGATGTAGATAAAGTATTCTGTAAAAGTACTGCAGTATTATGAGTGATGTAGTATGCAGTATTACAGTAAAAGTAGTGCAGTATTATGAGTGATGTAGTATGCAGTATTACAGTAAAAGTACTGCAGTATTATGAGTGATGTAGAATGCAGTATTACAGTAAAGTACTGCAGTATTATGAGTGATGTAGTATGTAGTATTACAGTAAAGTACTGCAGTATTATGAGTGATGTAGAATGCAGTATTACAGTAAAAGTACTGCAGTATTATGAGTGATGTAGTATGCAGTATTACAGTAAAAGTAGTGGTTTGGTCCCTCTGACTGATATATTATTATATATGACATCATTAGATTATTAATAGTGAAGCATCAGTGTTAGAGCAGCATGTTACTGTTGTAGCTGCTGGAGGTGGAGCTAGTTTACACTACTTTATATACAGTTAGCTAGTTTAGTCCAGTGGTTCCCAACCTAGGGGTGGGGCCCCTCCAAAGTGTCAGCAGATAAATATGGTTTCATCTTTAACAATGTGTTGTATTTTAAAAGCTTGTTATATTATCCATTGTGTCAAATCTTCATCTGAAAAGTAACTAAAGCTGTCAAATAAATAAAGGGGAGTGGAAGTATGAAGTATCATCAAATAGAAACACTCATGTGAAGTAGAAATACCTGTAAACTGTACAGAGTGCAGTACTTTATAAACTATTTATGTATTTGTTGACAGAAGTTCATCCAGGCCGCTAGGTGACGTCTGACTGCTGACGTGTGCTGACGTGTCTGTCGTTGACTCCCCGCTCAGCCAATCAGAGCTCTCCATTCTGCAGTAACCTGGAAACAGTTGCTTGGTGATCTTCGCCTGCATCAAAGGAGAGAAAAATCTGTCAAATATTCTCCGACATTAGAGGTGAAAATGAAGTTTAAAGTTTGACTTCTGAGACTTAAACTTGAACTAATGAAAGGTACAAAACACATCAGTTCATCAGAGACACGAACACACAAGAATTCAGTCATTTAATCTTAATTTAACGAGTCAAAGTGACGACTGACATCACGGAAAATCACTGGGATCCTTTTGTTTCTGATATGTTGACACTTTTTAAGGATAAAACTGTTAATGTCAGCTCTAGTTATCATATTTGGAAAATGTATACACATCTCGACATGCAGAGTTTTATAATAAATTATGTTTTTAAATGATTGTGGCGCTAAATGTTGCTGGTGGCAACGCCTAAAGATGAATGTAAACAAAATAAAAAAAGCGGGAAACAAACCAGTAATTAACACTATAAACACTATCAGACACATATTATGATATATATTAAAAACTTAATGAACACATATTAATGTCAGACATGTTAAAACACTGAAAAGGAGCATAAAATAGATATTAGTACAGTAATACAGTTTATACACATCCAGTCCAGTTTAAATGAATATAATGACAAACAAAGTGTGTAAAAATGAATTAATATGGTTTGTATAGGTAGTAATTATTAACTATTCAGACCTCTTATGTTTATATGAAAGTGTCATTGAGCTATAGCGATTTAAATGCAAATTAAACAAGCTTTAATGTTACATGTTATATCAACACGGATGTTGTTGTTTGGCATTTTAATAATTTTAACATTATTTTTTAACGTCACGACTCTGTTTTATAATCATGTTTTAACCGTCTTAAAGTAAATATTTACTGTCTTCTTTGTCTAAATTTAAGATGTTGCGTAAAGGCTAATTTTTATGGTTTTGTAACACAGGTTTTTGGAGACGTTTTGTAACCCCGCACAAACAAAGCCTGTTTGAATTTCCCTCGCAGCTGTTCCTGTTCAGGAGTCAAAACTGATTGGTTGCGTCATTACGTCAGTTCGAGTGTCACGTGACCGCCGCTCGTAATGATTGGTTGCGTCGTTACGTCAGTTTAAAGAGCTGGCCCGAGCTGCGTTCCTATTGGTCCGCTGCGTTCTAAGCGCCAAGTTCGGAATATAAAAAGGCGAACAGACAACAAAAAGCGCTCCAGTCACTGTTCGTCTGTCTGCCGCCTGTTAGTTTACCTCCTCTAGTCTCTGTTTTAACTTTTTATATCTTATTAACTTATCTTTTATTTATTTAGTCCGTCTTGAAAACCAGAAAGGAATCAAAATGCTTACTACTCGCTCTCCGCTTTCCGTCAAGAATGAGAACAAACTCAGCAGCGAGATCAGGAACATGTCGCTGGACAAAGAAAACACGGTGAGACCAAACTGACCATAACACTCGCACCAAACTTACCCTAACACTCAGACCAAACCTACCGTAACACCCATGTTTGATGTTAAAAGGTTAAAACTGCCGATTTAAGTGAATATTCGTGATGTTTGTACTCAGTCCTGCAGCCTGTTGCTCCAGATTTAATCAGCGTTATATTTTGTCTCCTATAATCAATTAAAACCACATTGTATTGTATTAATCACTAGTCATTGATCACTAATATCTTATATTTGATCTTTCAGCCTCCCAGCCTGAACAACACGCGGATCTTGGCGTCAAAAACCGCGCGAAAAATCTTCGACGATGTTGCGGTAAGTGACTCTAAAATCTGCTGTGAAAGCTTCAATATGTAATGACAGCTTGTTGTTTAACGTGCTGGTTGTGTTTAGTGTTAGTAAAGTTAATCTTGGACAGTCTGTGGTGTTTTTTATTGTTGTTCATGTGGCGCCTAAAATGCCGGTTCTGGCGCCAACATGGATCAGCTGTTACTACCGGTGTCACTATTACTGCTCTTTAACTTTAACTACAGCTGATATTTACATGTTTGATTGTCTGAATATAGATTCATTCTGCAGGATTAGTTTTTATTTCTCTCAGTAATGTGAAGTGTTTTTAATTTGCCTTTTAAGTCAAATGTCAGTAATGTGCACACTTCTGTATAATAATGCAAGTTTCTCCTTTAGAGATAACTTATCTATTTTTCAACCCTGCTAAGTAGAGCTGCAGAAATGATTACTTTTACAATGGATTTACAATTAGATATGTAATGGAGGATTGATATTTTACATTTAAACAATAAACTTTACTCTATCAAAAAATGATCAGCGCACTGAAACAGTAAACTTATTAAATGTACTTTTAAATCAAATGTCAGTAATGAATGTGATCAGTTTTATGACCTTTTTAGAGAAAGTAAACATGCAGTGGAAGTTTTTACCTGATTTATTATTATTATCTAGGTATTTGGCTAAAAGTTTCTCCTTAAGAGATAACTCAGTTATACTTAGATAAAGTCTTGTTTTATCCACAACTCAAAGATATTCAGTTTAATCAGCTTTAATATAGGTCAAATCTTTGCAGAATAAGATCTTTATAGTCTTTGAGGTTCAGGTGTCGGTTGGTCTGCGATGATGAGAAGCGCAGGGGTACGGACCTCAGCCAGTGATGGGGGCTGAGTGCTGCTGCAGTCGCTCTGATCAGAGGACGTGTGGTTCACTGTCAGACGAGCAGCAGCACGATACAGACGCTTGTCTGAGCAGACCAACACACCACCGGCTGCCGAACCACAGTTTTATGACCTTTTAGAGGAAGTAAACCTGCAGTGGAAGTTTTTACCTGATTTATTATTACTATCTAGGTATTTGGCTACAAGTTTCTCCTTAAGAGATAACTCAGTTTCCTAGAGCTGGCTCTTCTCTGATTAAAGACAAAAGTTAATATATTTTTCTTCTTTCCCTTCAGCCCAAAGCCGAGAAGAGCAACGTGGAAGAAGAGCCGCTGCTGAAGGAAAATCTGCGTCGCTTCGTCATCTTCCCCATCCAGTACCACGACATCTGGCAGATGTACAAGAAGGCCGAGGCGTCTTTCTGGACCGCAGAGGAGGTAAAAATATGAACGCAGGCTGCTCGGACGCCACCAGTCATAGTTGGTATGAAACTGTTGCATGATGGGATGTTGACTGTGTCTGTGTTCAGGTGGATCTGTCCAAGGACCTGCAGCACTGGGAGTCTCTGAAGGACGAGGAGAGGTACTTCATCTCTCACGTGTTGGCTTTCTTTGCCGCCAGCGATGGCATCGTCAACGAGAACCTGGTGAGCTCCTGACTTCCTGCCGTCCATGAACATGTGACCGGGACTGGTTATTGATTAAAGATCAGTTTAATTCATTCTGCCTGTTTTTCTCATCTTGTTCTTGTCCTCTTTGCAACCAGGTGGAGCGCTTCACACAGGAAGTGCAGGTGACGGAGGCCAGGTGTTTCTATGGTTTCCAGATCGCCATGGAGAACATCCACTCAGAGATGTACAGCCTCCTCATCGACACGTACATCAAGGACGCCAAAGAGAGGTGAGCTGCTGCTGCATTCACTGACCTGTTGTGACGGTGTGTTCACTGACCTGTTGTGTCTAACGGTGTGTTCACTGACCCTCAGAGATTACCTCTTCAACGCCGTGGAGACGCTGCCATGTGTGAAGAAGAAGGCTGACTGGGCCATCAACTGGATCAGCAACAAGAACGCAAACTTCGGTAAACCAGCTCACTGAGACTCAGCGTGTAGTTCATGTTCCTGGATGATCAGGTCTGATGTTGATCACGTATCGGGTATTGATCGTCTGTGTTTTTCCTACAGGAGAGCGTGTGGTGGCCTTCGCTGCCGTGGAGGGAATCTTCTTCTCCGGTTCCTTCGCTGCCATCTTCTGGCTGAAGAAGCGAGGCCTGATGCCCGGCCTGACCTTCTCCAACGAGCTCATCAGCAGAGACGAGGTGAAGCTTCGACTGGAAGCCGACATGCGTTCAAATGTGGTTGTTGTTGTTAAAGCCAGCGGCCGTCTGACTGTGTTGCTGCTTTCAGGGTCTGCACTGTGACTTCGCCTGTCTGATGTTCAAACATCTGCTGAACAAACCATCTGAGGAGACCGTGACCAGCATCATCAAGAACGCCGTGGCGATCGAACAGGTGGGTCAGCGCTGAAAGTGTCCGTCTGGTTTCTCTCATTCGCTCGCTCCACGCTTTTCACTCACGTCCTTTTTGTTTTACCTCTTTGTTCAGGAGTTCCTGACCGAGGCTCTGCCAGTGAAGCTGATCGGGATGAACTGTGAGCTGATGAAGCAGTACATCGAGTTCGTAGCCGACAGACTGCTGCTGGAGCTCGGCTTCTCAAAGGTAACAGCATCTAAAAAAGCCCCAAAAAGACTTAAACTGGACTGTAGAGCTCCAAAGATTAGTTGATTAGCTTAAAACTATTGATAAATTAATCATCAATTAGTGTCATAAATTTTTCTGTGTGTTAACTAGCAGAAAACAGACTCTTCTGTGTTAAAGAAAAAGTTTATTTTGGACAATATACTAAGTTAGAGCTGCAAAGATTAGCTGACAACAATTTAAATGAAACACAATCTACTTTTATAATTGTTTTAAGCAGAAAAAATGTCCAAGTTTTCTGATTCCAGCGTCTCAAATGTGTCAGCTTCCATTTCCAACATTTAAAGTTACTGTTGAACGACTGAGTGCCGGCAATTTCACCATATTATGAATATAAATACTCCATGAAGTACTGTCAGAGGTGATCAAAGCTTGATTTGACAAAGTAACAGTAACGGCTCCAAGAAATTCGAACTCGTCTGCAGCTGAAATTGAAATAAAATATATTTTTTAATTTGCATTAAAGTCCAGTCAGACTACAGCTAACAATAATTTTCATTATTGTTTAGTCCATAAAATGTTGATCAGGCCCCAGATAAAGTCTTGTTTTATCCACAACTCAAAGATATTCAGTTTAATCAGCTTTAATAGAAGTCAAATATTTGCAGAATAAGATCTTTAGTCTGTGAGGTTCAGGTGTTGGTAGGTCTGCAATGATGAGAAGCGCAGGGGTACGGACCTCAGCCAGTGATGGGGGCTGAGTGCTGCTGCAGTCGCTCTGATCAGAGGACGTGTGGTTCACTGTCAGACGAGCAGCAGCACGATACAGACGCTTGTCTGAGCGGACCGCTGCAAACAACACTGGTGTTTGTTTATACCTGCAGGGAAATATTTTTAATTAAAGGTTTATGTTGAGAAAAGTGGTTACACAAATAAGGAAAGTAAACAAACATAACTTAAATTACAGATGTAGTTTTTCTGATCAATACAGCAGCATTCTTAGTTGTATTGAATTGACATCCATTAAAGCTGATTTTTAAGATGAGAGAAAAAGCAGATGAGGGATTTTCTCTCAGAACAAACAGGATCAAATACAGTATAGATAAACAGGATAAATGTGTTTTAACTCCACTAACCTCTCTGTGTTTGTTCCTCTGCAGATCTACCGGGTGGAGAACCCCTTCGACTTCATGGAGAACATCTCTCTGGAGGGAAAGACCAACTTCTTTGAGAAGCGAGTGGGCGAGTACCAGAGGATGGGCGTGATGTCCGGCACCACAGACAACACCTTCAGACTGGACGCTGACTTCTAAAGCTCAGAGGCAGACGGACACACTCAAACTCACACTCTCAGTCGATTCCCTCTTGCTGAGGAGGAGCGTCGACTCTGAACTGACTTTGTCTTACAGGACCTATTTAATGCGTCTCAGGCTGCTGGCTGTTAGCTGACACGAAGGTTAAAGTATTAAACAAGCTTTTCAGCCAGTCAGAATGCAGACGAATGCACTGCAGCCTGGAGATCTGCCCAAACTAATCAGATGTATTGATTATTAATACTGACTGTTTGGATCAGAACTCTGGTTTTATATTTGGTTTTTTGGTGCTTTTTTGTATGTAATATAACTTACTGTAGATTTTTTTTTTTTATAAATTGTATATGCTTGTAATGTTGTAGTTTACATTTGTACAGAAATGTCTGGAGTTTGGGGATTTTTTTGGTAATAAACTCACATTTACTGTGTATATCGACGCCTCTGTTAAGTTTATTGCAACACAGCTGAGAAGGTTTTACATTTTAAGAATTTATTTTTAAGTAACTGCTCCTAATGAAGAAGCAGTCCAGCATTTAATCAAAAATAAAACTACAACTTGCCATTTTTAACATTTTAGTTTGTGGCACATACTTTAAAAAAACTAAAAAAACAAGACTTGACTTATCTGTCACTTATTATTCTCAATTAATCAATAAATTGCATGTGTGGTATATAACTTAAAGAGCTTTTACTAAAACTGCCAACAATGCAGCATATGAATACCAAAGTGCTTATCAACAGCCATGAAAAATTATCATAAATGGAGCAGCAAATGTTTCCTTTTTAGAAACACATGACAAAAGAAATTACTAGTATTTTACTAGTAACCTAATTTCTAAGAGACAGGGTGGATTAATCTGTATCACTACATTGCTGAAATTATGTCACTACAGTTTCAGCTCTTTCTTCCTTTCCACTTAATGTTTCATGATTCAGATATTTAGTGTTGAAGGATGAGTTCAGTCAGGAGCCAAACTGAACATTAAAGCTGTTTTCTCTTGCTGTAATCATTCCTCCTGTTCATACTGACCATTCGAAGATCCCTTTATAATGTAAGTGATGGAGGACAAAATCCAGTCCTCCTGTGTAAACATGTATTTAAAAGTTGATCTGAAGCTTCGGATTCGTACGGATAACAGACGTAATCAGTAGAGAATGTTTAATTATCTTGAGAATGAAAACTCCCAGTTAAGAACAGAATCAGCTTCAGAGTCCTGGATATTATGAAGGAGGTGGACGAGGAAAGGAAGAAATACTAAATTTAAAAGGAAGGGCTTCTAGTTAACATGTTAAAACAATCAGGTGATCAATATCATTAAAACAGGTTTCAGAAGCTAAGGGAAACACTAAGAGGGAATCTGATGCTAAAAAGACTATAAATGTGTCAGATATCACTTGATATGACTAACTCAGACTGATGAAGCTCAATAGAAGCTGATCATCTACTTTTAAATGACTGTGTGGAAACACTTTGGATTTTGTCCTCCTTCAAATGTGCTTTCAATGTAAAGTGATGATCTTTTAATAGTCAGTATGAACAGGAGGAATTATTACAGGTGTACAGGTCCTGTCTATTTAACCCTTACATGCTGTTTGGGTCAAATTTGACATTTAACAGCTTGTAAAAACACCCAAAATGTCTTTTAATCTGAAATTGACCCTTTTTATGAAGGGAACAAACTGTGAGGGTGAAGAGTATGAACAGTATTTAAGGGTTAAGAAGGTTTGGGAGGTGGAAACAGGTCACGAGCTTCTGCAAACTTAAGTTAATAATTTATTATTGGACTCATGGGACCGGAAACTGAAACTGAAGCAGAATGATAGGAGCGGACAACTACGTCATCACGCCGGAGCAGACGACGTGCTTATAGGTTAAGGCAGCTTCATTTATATATAGATCACTTTACATTAAAACAAAACATTTAACAGTAAGAATTGGAAACAAAAAAACCCATAAAAACATACAATTTGAAAAATAAAACCCCAATAATAGTAAAACCATGGAAACATGTTAATATTTTATCCTCTAATTGTCTGATCCTTGTAAACTCAGTCCTTGCTGCTGCAGGAGAAGCCGGAAGTAAACAGAGAGAAACTAAACGTCGCAGCTGAAATCATGTCTGTTTCTAACCCGAGACAAACCTTTTTAAACCCGGTGAGATATCTATTTTATTTATATCTTACACTTTTCTAACTGTGTGGATTCATGTGCATTAATCATCATTAACTTTAAAGGTTAATATGCATCGATGTTTTTATTGCAGCCGGTTTGCAGCTAATACGAGCTCAGGTTACATGTTATTGTGTATCAGCTGTGCGACGTAAATAATGAATATTTAACGTGAAAAGTTTCTTATTTCAAACGATTTAAGTAGTTTTATTTATTAAGTAGGGTTTACAGGTGAATTCGGCAAATATAACAACTAATATTTAACTTTATTTTTGTTTATATTTGCTATTTAAGTCGCTGTTTAGTGAATAAAACCTTAAAGGCTCCTAATTAAACTTAATTTATTTGTATTTAATTCCAATTTTGGTGTTTTATATATAAGCCGAATGTAAGAGTGGTTCATATTGGTTTGTTAATTGTTTATAATGTATTTATTTTGTGGATTATTATCTCACAGATACGCGAGGAAATCTTAAATAGCACTAATTTCTTATGGAGTTTGGTTCTTTGTGTCCTACAGGCTGCTCGTTTTAGTCTTTATGGTGTCATATAAATTAAATCAAATCACATTTTAAAACAATAAACTGTCGATTAGGAAGATTTAACGTCTTATATGATAATAATGTTGTGATAATAGGGATATTTTATGGATTCAATGTAGTAAAACTAAATTAACAGCATTAAAAAATAACTTAATCTAAAATAATTAAAATAAAAACAATAAAAACGAGCAGTATTCAGATTTTAAGTGAAAAATACTCCATTATAAGTAAGTAAAAGTTATACACATATTATCAACTAAAGTTACTCAAAGTGTTAAAAATAAGAGTGTTTGCTTTGCAGGAAATCAGCCCTGTGTGCCTCATATATTTAAATAAAGCAGGTATAGCAAATAAGAAAACATAAAGTGAGAGTTTGCTTCATTTTTTAAGTCAAACATTGTAAAGTTTTACGTCTTTTGAACATCAAATTGTTTTTTATTTGGTGTAACTGTGAACAACTTTAACATCTGTAACATTACAACTACACACTGAGGTTTGGGAAGAACTAACAGTTTAATAATTAACAATGTTTTTGTACTTTATAACCTCATCATATATTATTATATGCAATTTATAATCTGAAAAGTAATTAGAGATGTCAAATAAATGTAGTGGAGTGGAAATTTAAAGCAGCACAAAATGGAAATTTCAAGTTAAGTACCTCAAAATTATACGTAAGGACAGTTATTGAGTAAATGTACTTAGTTACTTTCAACACTGAATAAGAGTACTCATTGTGATGAATATGCATTTTTAGAGTTTTATACTATCTCTCATGTTTTGGTTGTAAAATTGACTCACTTCACTTCAAGTACCTAATAACTGCAGTATTTTTATTTTCATCAGTAACTGTAACGGATTACAGTTACATTTATTTTGTAATTAAATCACGTAATGCTGTTACATGTAACTAGTTACTCCCCAACACTGATCACAGTGCAGAGAGAGAGAGAAACAAGAGTCTGCAGGCTGATTTTTGCCTCCTTGTAGTTTAATACACAATGACACAAGGAGTAAAAACAGAGTAGAAGTATAAAGTGACACATGTTCAGTATTTCAGTAAATGTTGGTTTTATCTGTCAGGAGCTCAGATCGGATTTAAAACGTCTCCTGCTGTTTTTCAGAGCTGTGTCGTTGATTTTAAGAAGTTTTCTGTGATCTGAAGCGAACACATTTCTCCTGACTCTTCTTCTATTCTCACCAGATGTTTCCAGCTGTTTAAGTTTCGTCTCATTAACTGAAAAGTCTCCTGATGTTTTTTGTGACTTCTTCCTCAGGCGATCCCCTTCGCTGGGACGATCCTGGGCGGTCTGTTGCCGGGGGAGATGGTCCTCATTCAGGGCTCCGTGCCGTCTGACGCTGACAGGTGTGAAACTCACAACAGGAAACCATAAAATACGCCTCTTTCTACCTGCCGCTCGCCCCCCATAGCGCTCACCTGTCTCCCTCTTCGCTGTCTTGCAGGTTCCAGCTGGATTTCACGTGTGGCAGCAGCGTGGAGCCGAGGGCCGACGTGGCGTTCCACTTCAACCCGAGGTTCAAGCAGAGGTCGCCGTGCATCGTCTGCAACACGCTGCAGAAGGGGAGCTGGGGCCGAGAGGAGATCCTCTACAAGAAGCCCTTCACTGTCGGAGCCACGTTCGAGCTCATCGTCCTCGTCCTCAAAGACAAGTTCAAGGTGAGAGGAACGAAGCAGCGGTGGGAACAACTCTTCATCCTCTGTTCACAGGAAGAGATGAAGAGTCTCACATAAGATCAGAGAAGAATTATGTTGTTTTTATACAGATTTTTATACAGATTTTGATGATCAGCTTACTACTCAAGGGGGTCAGTGATACTCCAGAATGACGGCAGCGGTCATTACGGGAAATGTAGGATCCAGTGTTTGAAGTCGGGATATGATAAATCTGTCTTTAGTAACAGGATATGTACCACAATCCTTTAAGGTAGCTGTAATTAAACCAGTTCCTAAGAACCCTATTCTTGATCCAGATGTTTTAGCCAACCTATATCTAATCTCCCTTTTCTCTCCAAGATCCCTGAGAAAGCAGTCGCCAATCAGCTGTGCAACTTTCTACATAGTAATAGTTTATTTGTGGATTTTCAGTCTGGATTTAAAGCTCATCACAGCACAGAGACAGCACTAGTAAAAGTTACAGATGACTTCTTAACTTCTTCAGATAATGGACTTCTCTCTGTCCTTGTCCTGTTAGACCTCAGTGCTGCCTTCACGGAAACATACACATTTAATTGGCATCAAAGGAAACTGCATTAAACTGGTTTAAGTCCAATTTATCAGATAGATTTCAGTTTGTAAATGTTAATGATAAATCCTCCATGCACACAAAAGTTAGACACGGTGTTCCTCAGGGTTTAGTGATTGGATCAATACTATTCTCCTTTATATATGCTTCCTTTAGGAAACATTATTTGGAAAACACTCAATACATTTTGCTCATGTGGGACTGTTGGGCTGCAGGTGGCGGTGAACGGAGGTCATGTGCTGGAGTATAACCACAGACTCGACCTGGACCGAGTCGACACGCTGCTCATTTCTGGGAAGGTCAAAGTTGAAGTGATCGGCATCCTCCCGAGCTCTGTGAGTCTCTGTCATAAATAGTCATAAATAGACCTGCATGTAGAAATTACTCCTCCTCATAAAGGCTGAAAAACTGTGAAACTTTGAGTTAAAGTTGATGTTTTATGTTGTTTTTAGACTTCAGTTTCTCCTGCAGCCAGTCTGACCAACGCGGAACCAGAGCTGAAAGTAAGAAACTCTTCATTCATTGATTCATCATTTTGTCTATTAAATTAGTGAAAAATGCCCATTAGTTACCATGGTCTTTGTCCGAAAGTGGTAGTATGCAAACACTGCTCACCAATGGCGGAGTTTATGATCATAAGGTGTCGCCCTTTCTACCTGCCGAGGGAGTTTACTGCGATTTTGCTAGTCGCGGTAAACATCCCTCCAACCTCTGACAGCAGTGACAGGAATACGGCACTTTGTGAACTATATCAGGCCATCAATGAACAACAGACAGCACACCTAGATGGATTCACCATCCTCGCTGGAGATTTCAATCATGCTGATCTTAAGACTGTCCTCCCAAAACTCTGCCAGCATGTACATTTCCCAACAAGAGAGAAAAACACTTTGGATCTGGTTTACACTTCTTACAAAGGAGCTTACAAGGCCTCCCCTCTCCCCCACATTGGACTCTCTGATCACATCACTGTTATGCTAATGCCAGCATACAGGCCGAGAATAAAATTCACCAAACCCGTTCAGAAGCAGGTACGGGTGTGTCCAGAGGGGGCCACCTCTGCTCTTCAGGACTGCTTTGCAACAACAGACTGGGAAATGTTCAAGCAAGCAGCCACACACAACAACCACACAGACATTGAGGATTACACAGACACTGTTACCTCTTACATCAGTAAGTGCATGGATAATGTGACCCACACTAAGACCATCATCACTCGGGCTAACCAGAAGCCATGGCTGATTGGACACTCTCCACTATCAACCCCCCACAAAGCAACAGGCCCAGACAACATTCCAGGCCGTGTGCTGAAGGACTGCACAGAGGAGCTTAAGGATGTCTTCACGGATGTCTTTAACATTTCTCTGAGACAAGCTGCTGTCCCATCACACTTCATACCTGTGCCAAAGAAACCTGCTCCATCCTGCTTCAATGACTATCGCCCTGTGGCACTGACTCCCATCATTATGAAGTCCTTTGAACGGCTATTCATATCACAGATCAAGTCCCCCCCCACTCTGGACCCCTTTCAGTTTGCATACCGAGCCAAACGAACACCCACCACTGACCATCGATGCACAACCCTTCTCTTGCACTATTATTATTACTATTGTTTATCTTTTTTGCACTTCAATTTTTACTTTTTAGTATTAGGAAATGTCCATGTCTTATCTGTTGTGCCTGTGCACTTTATCTGTTTTCACCGTGGGATAGTGATAGATAGACGTCTTCTCGATTCCTCTGTATGTCTGGTACATGTGATTGAATTGACAATAAAGCCGACTTTGACTTTTTTAGATTTTTGATGGTTTCCCACAGGTCTTCAGATGTCTCGTTTTGTCCGACCAAGAGCCAAAATACACCAAAAATATTCAGTTTATGATATAAAACAGAGAAAATCAGGAAACCCTGACAGTGAAGAAGCTGGAAACAACAAATGTTCAACAGGAAAATGGAATTAAATAGTAGTTGCCAATTAATTTTCTGTCTAATTATAGAGCTGCAAACTAACGATTTTTGTTATTGTTTTGTCTATAAAATGTCATAAAATATTTTAAAAAAACTTAAAATCTAAAGATATTCAGGTTATACTCGTGTATGACAAAGAAAAGCTTCAAATCATATTTAAGAAGCTGAAAGCAGATTGCTAATTACTTAATCTGTAACTTTCTTGATGATAAACTAGATTTTTGTAATTTTTTTAAAGGAACATTTTTTATTTTTTTTCTCTGTTTTATTTCACTGTAAACTGAACTTGTTGTCAAAGAAAAACAGACATTTGAAGACACGATGGAGGGAAAATCTGATTTTTCAGTATTTATTTTAATTTTTCAGTAATTATTATGTTACGTTGCTGTCAGCTGAAAGATTTCTCTTTGTTCTTCCAGCAGTTAATCTCTTCATCTGCTGACTCGGTGAGTTTCACTGTTGCATGATGGTCGATGTAGTTCAGGTTTATAAATGTGTGATCATGTGATCAAACTCTCGATATTTGCTACTAATATTTTTGAAGAATGTTTTTTACTTAATGGGAGGGTTTTTTTCATACTTTATTTATTGTCATCACTTTCATTTCATGCTCTTTACACACATCTCCTGTGTGAATAAGTGTATCACCCAGTGAGTACAACACAATAAGTACAAAATAAATAAAATAACTAATACAACAACTAAGCGAGCAATTAGCAACAATATTCGCAGTACAAATAGAAGTCATCACAACACAGTGTGGACATTCAGGTTCATAAAAAGTTCACAAACAGACAAACCTACAAGAAACAGTGAGCATGTTTTTATTTAATGTGAGTTTAAACTGATTTTTGTTTCTTTTCTTCCAGCCGATAATTTCCTCATCAGGCGACTTGGTGAGTTTTACTTTACATGACTCTGAGGCTCTTTTTTTATTTATTTCTTCCTTCTTTAATCTGAAAATGTGATCAAACATGAACCGCACACGTACTGTTTGGTTGATTGTTTAGTTTAGTGAATGTAATGAAATAAAACAATCACCTGAATGATCTTTTTGATTGATGATTTATTTTTGGCAGAGCGTTCCCTTCAGAGGTGAGCTGGTGAAAGGCCTCGGCGCCAAACGCAGCATCAACATCAAAGGAGAAACCAATCGCAACGCAACCAGGTTAGTTTTCTTTTTTTAAACTTTAAATTTATTCACATTTTAAATACAGAAACAAAAATGCAAATACCAAACACAGAAGAAATAAACAGCTATAAGGTCCAGGAGTTAAATTCAAGACAATAAAAACACACGATACAATAATTATTAATAGTCTCACTCATTGGCTGAATAAGCTCCATTTTTTCCACCGTTTTTCTCCCAAATCTTTTTGGACTCGTATGGAATAAAGTAATTTGTTCTAAGACATGAGGGTCAAACTCATTTTCATTCAAGGGCCACATACAGACCAATAAAAGGTTGTGAATGATGTACAGATATTTTCTTTTACAGTTTTAACAGCTTTTATAAAACAAGATTAAAACCTATGTAGACATCAACAAAATAGTGAATAGAAAACTTCATAACTGATTAATTTCTTGCATTCATTTCAAATAAAACAGCAGCTGACTGACTTAGAATCTATAATCTTATTAAGACACCTAAATGTTTTTTGTTGTGTATTTCAGTTTCAGTGTGAACCTGATAGTGTCCGGCGGCAGCGACATCGCTCTTCATCTGAACCCTCGTCTGAAGAAAAGCGTCTTCGTCAGAAACTCCTTCCTGTCGGACTGCTGGGGTCCCGAGGAGACGCAGCTGGAGGGCAGATTCCCCTTCACTGCAGGGAAATACTTTGAGGTACCAAAGACTCATTTCAACCTTTTTAACGTTTGCTTTCTGTTTTTTTCACCCAAAGACTTAAAGTATTTTATCTTTTATATTATCCAGGTTGGTTTATGTATGTATATGTTGGTCAGTAACAAATAAGAGTTGGCAAGATGAGCAATTCAAAAATATCTTTAAAAAAACTAGTTTTAAAAGCAGCATCAGGTTTGTTAAAATGTACATTTTGTATTTTTATTGGTTTTCACGACATTTGAAATGAAATTTATGCTCCTGAAAATGTCAAATGGTGTAACCACAAAAGAATGATACATATGAAATATTTTATCCACCTACAGTGAATTTAAGTGGATTTATACTAATAATAGCTTAATTGAAAAGAAATTTAAATGGTTCCTAATTTACATTTTTAAGCAATTTGAATTATTTGGTACAAAGTTTTTATGGTTACACCACTTAGACATTTTTGCCATAATCCTCTAATATATTCTCTCAAAATGGATTAAAAGCAGAAATTTGATGCTGGGTCCACAAAAAAAGAATGTGTGCTAGTTATTCATACGTTTATTTTCACATTTTACCCCTTTAAATTTAAACTAAACCACATGGACACAAAAAGTTTAAGTTTGGACATTTTGGAAAAAGAAAAAAGAAAAAAAGGGGGGAATTGTACTAAAAAGACTGTAACGTTGAAACATATCTACTTGATTTGACTCATTTTGACGGCTGAAGCTTCATATTACCTTCGGATAAACTTTCAAAACCTGTTTAAATGATCGTCTGAGCATCAAATGATTGTTTTAAGACGTTTACTAGTAGATCTGTCCTTTTAAATGAAGCAGTTTCAGTACAAAAACATCCACCTCCTTCATAAAATCCATGACTCTGAAGCTGATTCTGCTCTCTTAACTTTCCTTCTTGACATAATAAAACCCTTCCCACTTATTACACACATCTCACTCACTCGTCTACAGTCATAAACTTTATGATTTTAATATATTAACGATGCTGTCGTGTGTTTTTGTCTCCAGATGATCATCCTGTGCGACTCTCAGAAGTTCAGAGTCGCCGTTAACGGCTTCCACCAGCTGGATTACAAACACCGGGTGCAGGATCTGAGCTGCATCACTCAGCTGGAGGTGATCGGCGACGTCACTCTGCAGGATGTCAAGCTGCTCTGACCTCTGACCTCTGACCCCCCCGACTCCCCTCGCCTGCATCTTTTTACATATTGTACTAATATACAGTATTTATAACCGTTTGAAGAAAAGCTGCAACCTCACAATACTCATATCCCGTTATTAATCAGCGCCAAGTTCAAGAAATGTTTAATCTGTCGAAGGAAATGTTAAATTTTTGTAAAGTTTGAGTTCATAATGTGAGTTTTTTTTTTTTTTAATCACAAGAAGATTTCAAACCTGAAGCCGGAATGAAAGTATTGTAAGATCAAAAACACATCGCCTATCTGTCTGTAATCATTCCTGTTAACATACTTTGTAACCACATTAAAAACACAAGCTTGTTTATGTGTGAACGGATCAAATAAACTGACCTCCAGGAGCCGGTGTTGAGTCCTTTCTCCTCCTCCAGGTGATACTGCAGTATAATCTGTGATATAAGAGGAAAAGGATAATTACTACATCATTATTCTCATTTTCATTTTAAAAAATATATTAAAAAAATGATGATAGTTTGATATTTTGTGGCTTAAAATGGTATTTCGACACACATTTCCCCTTTATAATAAATATTGCTCCTTCTGTGATATGAAAACTGCAGTTGGCCATAGTGTGATAGCTTGATAAAAGTTTAGATTAATTAATCAGCCCTATAGTGGACACACAGGCAGTCTGGTTTGTTAACGGATAGTTTAGTCAAAAACCTAAAGGGGGGAAAATAAGTGGACAGAAAAATAAGAGTTATATATATATCTGTCTGCATAGAAAGACAATTAAATACATACTCACCCCAGCAGAGGTCACTGCACAGTTATTACATCTGGAACACAAATAAAAAAACACTGTTGTATTCAGTCTTGTTTGCAATAAAACAAGCTTTAAAAAAAAAAACATGTATCAACACCAAAGGAGATTTTTTTTCTCCTCTCATGTTTTCATCTTGTACATGAACAGAATGAGTCTAACATGTTTTTAAAAGAAGTTTTCAATAAATGAGGTCTGTAAAACTTTACATTTAGGGTCAATGAGAAACAAAATCCATGTTTTATGTTGTCATGGCCTCAAAGAGTAAGGAAACGCAAAAAAAAAAAAAAAAACTGTAGGAGATTAAAAGATGTTTTTAGATTATTTATTTTTCATAAATTCCTCCCGTAATAGGCAGAAACAGTCTCCGTCGTCTGGTTAAAACAGGTCGGATATGGCTTTAAAACGTGTATTATTGATAATAAACAAGTAAATACATTAATAATACTCTTTAATATTATGTCAAAACGAAAAGGCGCCTTTTTAAATAACTAGAAGCAAGAACTAGCAGATATCAAAGTGATTTATGTATCAGCATATTTTCACAGCTACCGGGAGGAAAATAATCGATTTATTGTATAAGAGGTAAAACTATTGATCTGTTCATTTTATTCTGGTGCCAGAACTAAAAGTGTGCTTTAAGGTTGTGGAGACGATGCGTTTTGCTTTTAGTTATTAATGAAAGTTTGACACAACAAAGTAGGGTAAGATGTTGCAGTAAAACATATTGCAAAGAATAATGTTGCACAGGATCATGTGACATACGGCACAAGATAAGAACAGAGTGTAAAAGCAATAAAATGGGTTAACCTTATTATGGCAGAACCTAATCATGTAATAATTTCCCAATAGGTATTGTAATAACATTATTGCATTTTTTAAAATTAAGTTATGTTTTTTTATCACAGGTTTCCAGTTGAAGATAATCTTTCTGTCCTGATCCAGAAAAAGAAGCGAGTTCATTCCGCGATAAATAATCAGATCAGCATTTATTATGTTTTAAATACTTACTTTAATCATTTGTTTGACGGTAAATCAGGAAAACGAAAACAAACATTGAGTGAAATGTTGATTTTTATGTTTTCTGACGCGCAGAATGACAGTTGATGACGTCAACTCTCGAGCGCTATGATCTGCACTGTGATGTCAGAGAGCCATAAAACTGGTGCAGGTTTTTAACTTAGTGGGTCAAACCAGAGCAGTGACTCAACACACAACAAGTTACAAGCAACATTTATCAAGTGTGAAAGATGTCTGCCATCAAATCCCAGATGCCCAACCTGGATAATGTCTCATCTCCTTCTATGGACTCTAAAACCATCCACGGAGATGCTGACACTTTGTTTAATAAGCCTGCCAAACTGGATAACATCAAGTATACTGCAGAGCTAAAAAAAGTTTCAAGGGATCTGACACATAAACTTTACACTCATATAATGTCCTGTCAGATAGCCCTGCCCTTAGGACTGAGTCTCTCTGACTCCTTCGTCTCAGAGGCCGAAAAGGCGAGAAGACGCCTTGCATTCGACGTCTCTCCTGACGTCTTATATGCAATAACTGAACACTCGATGGGGAAGTTTTGCCAGAAGATGCTCACGTGGTTGGAGCCGGAGCCAACAGATGAAACCAGGAACCAGGAGGAGGTGCCTGGTGTATCTACAGAGGTCAAGGAGGTGATAAATGAAGTATCGACCCCAACAGAAGACATCAACCCAAAGTCTCCTACAAGCAGCAACAGTGAGAAGATGACTGACTCTGATGGATTGAATGTTGGGCTCCATGTTGACACTCCGACCTCGCAGAACGTCCCTCAACAAGACCCAACACCTCAGACAGTCCCGGAGCAAACACAGAACGTTTCTCCTCCCAAAACTGAGGCGTCTTCCTCCAATCAAGCATCACCGACCAAGAAGTCCAGTGAAGGTTTATCAACACCGACCTCAGATGCTTCAAGAGATAGCCTGACTGCCAACCTCATCGGGAACGTGTTCATGCAGCTGTTCTTGAAAATCCCAATGCAGTTTCGGGTGGGGATACCTGCCCCAGAGCTGAACCCCAGGGTGAAGCACCTAGCAGCCAGGGCGCAGGGGGAGGTCACCGTCCCACTTTCTGCCTGTGGCAAAGAAAGCATCAACAAGATAATCAAGGCTGTGATTAAGGACCTTCTCTGGGATTACGGCACTCCGCGAAAACTTCTGGAGGCAGCGATTTCAGCAAACGAGCCAGGTTTTGATGAAGCTTTTGTGAAGTATTTTAAACTGTACGTAAACATGTATCTAGACCCTCCACCAAAGAAGTCTAAAGTGGTCATATTCTGCTCAAATGTGGGAAGAATATTAGCAAAACCCTTCAGGATGTGCATCAACCGTGCACCTAAAATTAGCCCCATGATCCCAACTAAAACCTAACCTTCCTAATCTCAACTAAAACCTAACCTTCCTAATCTCAACTAAAATCTAACCTTCCTAATCTCAACCAAAATCTAACCCCAACTAAAGTTTATCCTTGAAAACAAAATGTAACCCCTATAACCCCAACTAAAGTTTAACCCTCCTAATCCCAACTAAAGTTTAACCCTCCTAATCCCAAATAAAGTTTAACCCCCCTTATCCCAAATAAAGTTTATCCCCCCTTATCCCAACTAAAGTTTAACCCTCCTAATCCCAAATAAAGTTTATCCCCCCTTATCCCAACTGAAGTTTAACCCTCCTAATCCCAAATAAAGTTTATCCCCCCTTATCCCAAATAAAGTGTATCCCCCTAATCCCAAATAAAGTTTATCCCCCTAATCCCAAATAAAGTTTATCCCCCGAATCCCAAATAAAATCTAACCCCCTAATCCCAACTAAAATCTAACCCTCAATCCCAAATAAAGTTTAATCCCCCTAATCCCAAATAAAGTTTATCCCCCCTTATCCAAAATAAAGTTTATCCCCCCAATCCCAAATAAAGTTTAACCCCCCTAATCCCAAATAAAGTTTATCCCCCTAATCCCAAATAAAGTTTATCCCCCTAATCCCAAATAAAGTTTATCCCCCCTTATCCAAAATAAAGTTTATCCCCCTCAATCCCAAATAAAGTTTAACCCCCTAATCCCAACTAAAATCTAACCCTCAATCCCAAATAAAGTTTATCCCCCCAATCCCAAATAAAATCTAACCCCCTAATCCCAAATAAAATGTATAATTAAAAAAATCTATATAAATAATGTTTGTTTATGTTGTTTATCAAAGGTGTAAAAACAGAACTAAATGGTATAATCTCTGTTTGTCTACACCAGTTCACATTCATAAAATCCCCATCAGTCATTCATTTAATTAATTATCCTTCTGTTTGATTAATCTTATGGGAAATGTACAATCAATATTTTATGGTCCAGGAGAACAATTCATATAATATGATGAAAACATGTTTTAATGTAGATTTAATTTTTTTTTTTTAGTAAACTTGTGTATAAAATGTGTATTTTTTTTAAAAATGTATGCATTGTAAGTATTGTACTTATTGTTGTGTCATATTTGACTCTGAACAGCATGTAAGGGTTAAATTTAATTAATTTCTGTAAAGACAACACCTAAATGTACTTGTAATTTTTTAAAGTTGATATTATTTTAGTTATAAAACCTCGCAGGATGAAGGCTCAGTGTTGACACATTCAGACTCTCCTACACACTAAATATCACTGGGTTTACCAGCAGGTGCAGTTTCATTTCTATATTTTACTGTTGGGTTATTTATCCAAACTATAGCTGGTTATAAACTTATAAACTCTTTTTTAAACTTACATGTTACGGGTTGTTATTGATTGTTAATATCTGATGCATTTTTTGAATGTCATACGCACATCACTTCTTAAAATCGGTCGGAAGGCATTAAAAAGTGTGTTATTTCTAATAATTAGCGGAATAGACGAGTGAAAACAAATTAATACTACTTAATAGAAGCAAGAACTATCAGATACAGAAGTGATTTATGTATCGATGTTCACGCTTTCCAGAGTAAATCAATCTATTTCAATAGTTTTATTCTGGTGCCAGAACTAAAAGTGTGCATAATTGCTGCATTTTGCTGATATTGAGTTTTACACAAAAAGTTTGCAGATAAAATCATCTTCTTCTAATACCTGGAAAAATAAAACTATTAATCGCTAAACTGAAATAAAAAAACAAACTGATAAACTAAATAAAACCTAATGAAAAACTGATACACACAAATAAAATAATGCTGCATAGGGTCAGAATAAGACCAAATATATATATCAATTGTATTGATATATCACATAATGAAAATCTTAACCAGGGTAGAGAATAACCGGTGTCCATCTCCGTGTAAATAAAGGTATTTTTTTAGCTGTAGTAGAGCAGTCATATGTTCTATCAGGTAGATGGGTCTGATTTTTCTTACCCATTGTGCTTTTGTAGGAGGGGTTAGGCTTCATCCAATTAATAGTAATCATTTTTCTTGCTATCATCAACATTAAGAAAAGTGGTGGGACATCAGCCACTAAGATTTTTCTCCATTTCTTCTTTCATGTCTTTCCAAAATATTTGTATTTTAGGGCAGTCTCAATATGTGTATGATCCCCGAATCAAACCACAGACTCTGCAACATTTGTCAAATAGTTTTTAAAAAGCACCGACCTAAAGAACCTCATCTTCACCTTACATATCTGGCTCCCCACCTTCAATCTTCAATGATTGTGTTAAGTTCCAATTCACGCTGTCCTTTAATATGTTAAGTTTATGCACGTTTTTAATTTGAGTGTTTTATTTTAATGTTTTGGGTCTTTTATTTTGAAGTCTGATAAATTCAGTAAGTTACACATTTTAACTGTAATGCAGCATATAAACACAAGACAAGACATATCGTGATATTACGATAATCCAATATCTAGTCTTATATCACGAGTTCTCCTAATTCTCCATAACTGATGTCACATGATCAGTTTGTCGTTTAATTTTGGTTCTTGAGTTTCAAAACAGATCAAATATAGAAAATACGATGCAACTTCTTTTCCGTTGCTTTTAAAACCATAACAACGAACCACACTGAGGCGTCCAGCTACATGTCAAATATCTTTATTTACAAAAAACACCAAAGAAATCTGTACAGTTTAATAAAGTACTCTAAAACACCACATTCAATATAAAAACTATCATAAATCTCAATTACAAAAACAAAATGCGGCTAAAAGAAACTTTATTTACAAAAAACCCCAGCTGCAGCGCTCTGACCTGTCTGATTTCATCACAGTTCAGCAGCTGTGAAATGTTTAAATGTGGGTGAGAGGTAGAGTCCATCACGGGGTCCACATGGAGGAGTGTTAATGAGAATTGACTCGGCATGCTGGACCGATGCGATATTAAAGCGTACAGTTTGTGTGTGTGAGTCTGAGTGTGGGTCCGTCTGCCTCTGAGCTCTAAAAGTCAGCGTCCAGCCTGAAGGTGTTGTCTGTGGTGCCGGACATCACGCCCATCCTCTGGTACTCGCCCACTCGCTTCTCAAAGAAGTTTGTCTTTCCCTCCAGAGAAATGTTCTCCATGAAGTCGAAGGGGTTCTCCACTCGGTAGATCTGCAGAGGAACAAACACACAGACAGGTTAGTGGAGTTAAAACACACATTTATCCTGTTTAGCAGAGCTGTATTTGATCCTGTCTGTTCTGAGAGATAATCCCTCATCTGCTACTCTTCCTAAAGTTTCTTTCATGTTTTCCTCATTAAATTAAATTATTAAATATTTTTTTCCCATATTCTAATTCAGTCTCATTTGTGATATTGTGCTAAAACAAATAAACATTCACTCGACTTGTTGAGGGGAATCTGTCAATAAAAATATACCAACAATTATTTAATTAAATCTACTTTGGAGTTGTTAAATCATTATTTAAAGATCTACATAATCACAAAAGTTTTATAATTGAAGTTTCTGCAGCTGTATTTCATTTTTAGTTCACCTCACATCAGTTTATAGTTTGCGGTTTAAAGAAAGCTGTTTTTTTTTCTCTCTCATCAATCAATGTTCAATTAAATACAACTAAGAATGTGGATTTATTTAAGTGTAGTCTTCGGGTGCTTCTGTATTGATTAGAAAAACTACTGTAATTTAAATTCTGTTACTAAGTCGATGTTTTTAGTTTGGTTACTAAACCAACTTTAGTAACCAACTTTTCTCAACTTAAACCTTTAATTCAAAATGTTTCTCAGGCTGCTGTTTACTATCATTTCCCTGCGGGTAAATAACACTGGTGTTAAACTGCAGTGTTGTTTTAAGTGGTGCAGCGGTCCGCTCAGACAAGCGTCTGTATCGTGCTGCTGCTCGTCTGACAGTGAACCACACGTCCTCTTATCAGAGCGACTGCAGCAGCACTCAGCCCCCATCACTGGCTGAGGTCCGTACCCCTGCGCTTCTCATCATCGCAGACCTACCAACACCTGAACCTCACAGACTATAAAGATCTTATGCTGCAAAGATTTGACTTAAATGAAATTAATTAAATATATATTAGACCAACTTTTTCTTAAATGTGAATATTTTCTGGTGTTTAGTCCTCTGACAGTAAACTGAATATCTTTGAGTTGTGGATAAAACAAGACATATGAGGACTTTATCTGGGGCCTGATCAACATTTTATGGACTAAACAATAATGAAAATTATTGTTAGCTGTAGTCTGACTGGACTTTAACACAAATTTTAAGATGTATCTCAAATTCAGCTGCAGACGTGTTCAAGTTTGTTGGTGCTGTTACTGTTGCTTTGTCAAATCAAGCTTTGATCACCTCTGACAGTACGGCATGAAGGAGTATTCATATTCATAATATGGTGAAAATTGCCGGCACTCAGTCGTTCAACAGTAACTTTAAATGTTGGAAAAGTGAGGCTGACACATTTGAGATGCTGGAATCAGAAAACTTGGACCTTTTCTGCTTAAAACAATTATAAAAGTAGTTTGTGTTTCATTTCATTTAAATTGTTGTCAGCTAATCTTTGCAGCTCTTTCAATTTAGTATATTGTCCAAAATAAACGTTTGCTTTAACACAGAAGAGTCTGTTTCTTTATTTTCTGCTAGTTAACACACAGAAAAATTAATGACACTAATCGATGATTCATTTATCAAAATAGTTTTCAACTAATCTTTGGAGCTCTACAGTCCAGTTTAAGTCTTTTTGGGGCTTTTTTTTTTTAGACGCTGTTACCTTTGAGAAGCCGAGCTCCAGCATCAGTCTGTCGGCTACGAACTCGATGTACTGCTTCATCAGCTCGCAGTTCATCCCGATCAGTTTCACGGGCAGAGCCTCGGTCAGGAACTCCTGAACACAAAGAGTTAAAACAAAAAGGACGTGAGTGAAAAGCGTGGAGCGAGCGAAGGAGAGAAACCAGACGGACACGGTCAGCGCTGACCCACCTGTTCGATCGCCACAGCGTTCTTGATGATGCTGGTCACGGTCTCCTCAGACGGTTTGTTCAGCAGATGTTTGAACATCAGACAGGCGAAGTCACAGTGCAGACCCTGAAAGCAGCAACACACAGTCAGATGGCCGCTGGATTTAACAACAACCACATTTGAAAGTCTGTCGGCTTTCAGTCGCAGCTTCACCTCATCTCTGCTGATGAGCTCGTTGGAGAAGGTCAGGCCGGGCATCAGGCCTCGCTTCTTCAGCCAGAAGATGGCAGCGAAGGAACCGGAGAAGAAGATTCCCTCCACAGCAGCGAAGGCCACCACACGCTCTCCTGTAGGAAAAACACAGACGATCAATACCCGATACGTGATCAACATCAGACCTGATCATCCAGGAACATGAACTACACGCTGAGTCTCAGTGAGCTGGTGTACCGTAGTTTGCGTTCTTGTTGCCGATCCAGTTGATGGCCCAGTCAGCCTTCTTCTTCACACACGGCAGCGTCTCCACAGCGTTGAAGAGGTAATCTCTGAGGGTCAGTGAACACACCGTCAGACAACAATTCAGCAAACCCATAACAGGTCAGTGAACGCAGCATCAGACTGCAGCAGCTCACCTCTCTTTGGCGTCCTTGATGTACGTGTCGATGAGGAGGCTGTACATCTCTGAGTGGATGTTCTCCATGGCGATCTGGAAACCATAGAAACACCTGGCCTCCGTTACCTGCACTTCCTGTGTGAATCGCTCCACCTGGTTGCACGGAAGACAAGAACAAGATGAGAAAAACAGGCAGAATGAATTAAACTGATCTTTAATCAATAATCAGTCCCGGTCACATGTTCATGGACGGCAGGAAGTCGGAGGAGCTCACCAGGTTCTCGTTGACGATGCCATCGCTGGCGGCGAAGAAAGCCAACACGTGAGAGATGAAGTACCTCTCCTCGTCCTTCAGAGACTCCCAGTGCTGCAGGTCCTTGGACAGATCCACCTGAACACACAGACACAGTCAACATCCCATAATGCAACAGTTTCATACCAACTATGACTGGTGGCATCTGAGTGGCTGGCGTTCATATTTTTACCTCCTCTGCGGTCCAGAAAGACGCCTCGGCCTTCTTGTACATCTGCCAGATGTCGTGGTACTGGATGGGGAAGATGACGAAGCGACGTGGGTTTTCCTTCAGCAGTGGCTCTTCTTCCACGCTGCTGCTCTTCTCGGCTTTGGGCTGAAGGGAAGAAAAAAACAATATAATAATCTATCAACTATTTTGTATTTAAACATCAGAAAACAGCAAGCTCTAGGAAACTGAGTTATCTCTTAAGGAGAAACTTGTAGCCAAATACCTAGATAATAATAAATCAGGTCAAAACTTCCACTGCAGGTTTACTTTCTCTAAAGATCATAAAACTGATCACAGTCATTACTGACATTTGATTTAAAAGTAAATTAAATAAGTTTACTTTTCAGTGCGCTGATGTCTTTTTATAGAGTTACGTTTATTGTTTAACTGTAAAATATCAATCCTCCATTACATATCTAATTGTAAATCCATTATAAAATCAGTGACTTCTGCAGCTCTACTTAGCAAGGTTGAAAAATCTCTAAAGGAGAAACTTGCATTATTAATACAGAAGTTTGCACATTACTGACATTTAATTTAAAAGCAAATTAAAAACACTTCATATTACTTAGAGAAATAAAAACTAATCCTGCAGAATGAATCTACATTCAGACAAATCAAACATGTAAATATCAGCTGTAGTTAAAGTTAAAGAGCAGTAATAGTGACACCGTTAGTAACAGCTGATCCATGTTGGCGCCAGAACCGGCATTTTAGGCGCCACATTATCAACAATAAAAACACCACATACTGTCCAACATTAACTTTACTAACACTAAACACAACCAGCACGTTAAACAATAAGCTGTCATCACATATTGAAGCTTTCACAGCAGATTCTAGAGTCACTTACCGCAGCATCGTCGAAGATTTTTCGCGCGGTTTTTGACGCCAAGATCCGCGTGTTGTTCAGGCTGGGAGGCTGAAGGATCAAATATAAGATATTAGTGATCAATACAATACGGTTTTAATTGATTATAGAAGACAAAATATAACGCTGATTAAATCTGGAGCAACAGGCTTCAGGACTGAGTACAAACATCACGAATATTCACTTAAATCGGCAGTTTTAACCTTTTAACATCAAACATGGGTGTTACGGTAGGTTTGTTCTCAGTGTTAGGGTAAGTTTGGTCTGAGTGTTAGGGTAAATTTGGTCTCACCGTGTTTTCTTTGTCCAGCGACATGTTCCTGATCTCGCTGCTGAGTTTGTTCTCATTCTTGACGGAAAGCGGAGAGCGAGTAGTAAGCATTTTGATTCCTGTTTGGTTTTCAAGACGGACTAAATAAATAAAAAAATAAGTTATTAAGATATAAGAAGTTAAAACCGAGACTAGAGGAGGTAAACTAACAGGCAGTAGACAGACAAGCAGAGACTGGAGCGTTTTTTGTTGTACGTTCGCCTTTTTATATTCCGAACTTGGCGCTTAGAACGCAGCGGACCAATAGGAACGCAGCCTGGCCGGCTCTTTAAAATTGACGTAACGACACAACCAATCATTACGAGCGGCGGTCACGTGACACTCAAATTGACGTAATGACGCAACCAATCAGTTTTGACTCCCGAACAGGAACAGCTGCGAGGGAAATTCAAACAGGCTTTGTTTGTGCGGGGTTACAAAACGTCTCCAAAAACCTGTGTTACAAAACCATAAAAATTAGCCTTTACGCAACATCTTAAATTTAGACAAAGAACACAGTAAATATTTACTTTAAGACGGTTAAAATATGATTATAAAACAGAGTCGTGACGTTAAAAAATAATGTTAAAATTATGAAAATGCCAAACAACAACATCTGTGTTGATATAACATGTAACATTACAGCTTGTTTAATTTGCATTTAAATCGCTATAGCTCAATGACACTTTCATATAAACATAAGAGGTCTGAATAGTTAATAATTACTTCCTATACAAACCATATTAATTCATTTTTACACACTTTGTTTGTCATTATATTCATTTAAACTGGACTGGATGTGTATAAACTGTATTACTGTACTAATATCTATTTTATGCTCTTTTTCAGTGTTTTAACATGTCTGACATTAATATGTGTTCATTACGTTTTTAATATATATCATAATATGTGTCTGATAGTGTTTATAATGTTAATTACTGGATTGTTTCCCGCTTTTTTTTTGTTTACAGTCATTAATAGGCGTTACCAACAGCAACATTTAGCGCCACAATCATTTAAAAACATTTATTATAAAACTCTGCATGTCGAGATATGTATGCATTTTCCAAATATGATAACTAGAGCTGACATTAACAGTTGTATCCTTAAGTGTCAAAACATCAGAAACAAAAGGATCCCAGTGATTTTCCGTGCTGTCAGTCGTCACTTTGACTCGTTAAATAAAGATTAAATGTCTTAAATGTTTCTTGTGTGTTCGTGTCTCTGATGAATTGATGTGTTTTGTACCTTTCATTAGTTCAGCTTTCAGTATCAGAAGTCAAACTTTAAAATTCATTCCGCCTCTAATGTCAGAGATTATTATACGGATTTTTCTCTCCTCTGCTGCAGGCGAAGATCACCTAGCAACTATTTCCGGGTTACGGCAGAATGGAGATCTCTGATTGGCTGAGCGGGGATTCAACGATAGACAGCTGTAAGCACACGTCAGCAGTCAGACGTCACCTAGCGGCCGGGATGAACTTCTGTCAACAAATAAATAAATAGTTTATAAAGTAGTTTAGTTTAGTTTTAGTAGCTTTATTGGCATTAAATTAAGGGTCAGACAACAATATAACGAAATTTAGATAGCACTCCCTGAGCCATAAGAACATTTAAGACAATTAAAAACAATTTAAGACATAAATACAACATTAACAATCTATAAGAGCAACAAAGTGCAATATGCAATATAATAAGGTGAAAACACAGCAAACAGTAGCAATGCTTGTTGTAACAGTAGGCCACAATCAGTGAGTGAGTGTGGGTGAGTGGGATGACGGGATCAGGCTGTGTTCATTTGTTTAACAGCTTGGGGGAAGAAGCTGTTTTTAGGTCTTGTAGTGTGTGACTGAATTGTCCTGTATCGCCTGCCAGAGGGAAGTAGTTGGAAGTGGTGGTGGACAGGATGTGTTGGGTCACGGATGATATTTAAGGCCCTGCCCTGACAGGGGGTTTGGTAAATATTCCCAAATGCAGGAAGCTGGGTCACAGTGATGTATTGTGCCGCCTTGATCAGTCTTTGCAGAGCATTCAGGTCCTTCTTGGTGCAAACCACGCTGTGATGCAGTATGTGATTATACTCTCCACAGTGCACCGGTAGAAGTTAACCAGCAGGTTCTGTGGCAGACCTGTTCTCCTCAGCTTCCGCAGGAAGAAGAGACGCTGTTGTGCCTTCCCAATGATGGTGGATGTATGTGCAGCCCAGGAGAGGTCCTCAGTGATGTTTACCCCCAGAAATGTAAAACTGGAGACACTCTCCACTGCTTCACCATTAATAAACACTGGCCTGTGATTGGTTCTTCTCTCTTTCCTGAAATCCACTACAATCTCCTTTGTCTTCTTATTGTTCAGGATGAGATTATTAGTGGAACACCAGACTGTCAGGTTTTGCACTTCACCCCTGTACGCTGACTCATCATTGTTGGAGATCAGGCCCATGACTGTCGTGTCATCTGCAAAACTTTATGATGATGTTTGTTGCAAGATCAGGCCCATGACTGTCGTGTCATCTGCAAAACTTTATGATGATGTTTGTTGCATGAACAGGCTGACAGTCATGGGTGAAGAGGCCATACAGGATAGGGCTCAGGACACAACCCTGAGGAACAGGATGTTTGTTTTCCCAGCCTGACAATCTAATGATGTCATATATAATAATGTATCAGTCAGAGGGATCAAACCACTATCTTTACTGTAATACTGCATACTATATCACTCATAATACATATGTACTTTTATTGTAATACTAAACTACATCAAGCTCATACTTGTGTACTTTTACTGTAATACTTTAACTACATCACTCATAATACTTATGTACTTTTACTGTAATACTTTAACTACATATAGCTCATAACACTTGTGTACTTTTACTGTAATACTTTAACTACATCACTCATAATACTTATGTACTTTTACTGTAATACTTTCATGCACTGACAATAGCAGAAACATTACTTCTGTACATACAATATTTCATGTTTTTGTGTTGTTTAAAACACTAACATGTATACGAGTGTATTAAGTAGCTGCAGCACCTTTTCCCGCCACACCATGTCGCTGTTGCCGTGGATACTCCGCCTGTAGCTGGCTCTGTTTTTGTTTTTTCATTCACTTTTTTTTGGCTGATGCTGAAAGTCGGTCAGTAAGGCAAGTGGGCGGGTGAGTCGTCAGCCAATCACACGCCCCCTTCACATTCCCAGCTCAACGTCGTCCTCTCTGATTGGTCACACCCCCTCAGCGCTGCCTCGGGATTGGCCGAGCGTTGTTACCGGGTAACGTGGGGAGAGAGAGAGGGGTTGTATAACACAACACGTAACAAGCCCGCTGTCGTTGAGCAGAAACTTCATATACGGGATGATCTATGCGTTTACATGAAGCAATGCGGAATTAACCCCGTTTTCTAACCGCTCAGTAGTGTTTACCCGCCTTTTTTTCGGTCACGTTATATCCTTGACCTCAATTCACAACGAAACGTCAGAGAAAACTGCTGCATTAGCCCTGAAAAAATCAAGTTATTTATAAATACAGCTGACCTCTGGGAGTGTGTGTCATAAAGGTCAAAATGTACCAAGAGTCCTGTACAATGAATGAGAAGAAAAACTTGTGTAACATTTATTTAAACGTAAAAATCCTGTAATAAATTATTATTTTCAACGATATGGTCATTTTTTGAGACTTTACTTTGTTTTATTTTACTGTAATGTGTACTAAGTACTCATATCTCTAATAATGTATGCAAAAGTACAAATACAACAATGTTAAAAAATACTCCTTTACAAATAAAAGTCCTGCACAAAAAATCCTACTACAGTAAAAGTACATAACATACTTATCCTACATCAAGCTCTTATGTACTATAAGAGCTTGATGTAGTATGCAGTATAACAGTAAAAGTACTGCAGTATTATGAGTGATGTAGTATGCAGTATTACAGTAAAAGTACTGCAGTATTATGAGTGATGTAGTATGCAGTATTACAGTAAAAGTACTGCAGTATTATGAGTGATGTAGTATGCAGTATTACAGTAAAAGTAGTGGTTTGGTCCCTCTGACTGATATATTATTATTATGACATCATTAGATTATTAATAGTGAAGCATCAGTGTTAGAGCAGCATGTTACTGTTGTAGCTGCTGGAGGTGGAGCTAGTTTACACTACTTTATATAAGATTGTCTATGTGTTGTATTTTAATAGCTTGTAATATTTTACATTATGTCCAGTACTTGAGTAATGTACTTAGTTACTTCCCATGACTGCCTTTACCTACGTAAAATAACCAATACAACAATGTAAAAATACTTAATTTAAAAATGAACTTAAGTAAAAGTACATAAGTAGAATCAGAAACATTTTCTTAAAGTATCAAAACTCATTATGCTGCAGAATTAACTTGTCAAAGGTAAATTATTACCTATTACATTACTGGATTATTTTGGATGCTTTAACATGTAAACTGCATTTTAATGCTGACATCGGACAAGGTGGAGATACTTTTTTTTTAACATACTGTCCGGGGGTCATCAGTAACATATTTATAAACTTGTCTTATATGTTATGTGTTAAGTAAAATCTTAATGGAAGGAAACTAGTAACATATGTCCGATAAATATAGAAGTAGAAAGAAGCATCAAATGGAAATACTCTAGTACAATCACCTCAAAACTGTTTTATATACAGTACTGATTATTGGTTATTATAGGTATTCATTATATTGTCAGGTGTTATATTGAACCATTTAATTTAGGAAGTGGTTTTCCACATATTTATAAATCCTCGAACAGGATCGTCTTATGAAACACATCAGGAAACAACAGCAGACAGATGCTGAGCAGCAGATAAGATGATAAGAACAGCCACAGGAAATACTTCTAATATTAACTGCTTCACTGACAAAGAGGCAAAGTTTAAAGTACTCCACGTACTGTATTGTACTTTAATATTTAACACTCCCCATTTAAAGATGAAGTGTAACACAGAGGCTGGTACTTACATCTGTATGTTTTGGAGACGTCCAAAGAAGTGACGGACAAAATAATCCATTTATAGCTCAGTGGTGTCACCTCTTTGTGGCGATATATGGCAGCTGACGTAGAGTTGTAAATCATTTTGCTGTAATCAGTAAAGCATCATGTCTCTGGTATAACTACCTTACCATTATTCTTATTAATCCTTGTTTGTTTCTGATCCTTCAGACACTTCAGCAGGATCAAAATTATGTGTTTGTAGTCCATCATATCTGTACAAAGAAACATTTACAACCTCTTTACTGACACTAACACATCATTGAGATCTATTTCATTTCTTATTGTTCAATCAGACGGCGCTCACTGCTGTCACGTCATCTCCAGTTTAGACTTTTTTTTTTTTTTAGATGTGGAAGTAGAATTCTCTCACAAAAATGACCCAAAGAAGTCTCTGCAGTGTATTAATAAGTATATTATACATTGATTCACTTGTGGTCTTTAAACTCTGGATCTCTGGACATTCACACATTGGAGGACTGACACAGGGACATACTGAAAATACTGAAACTGCTGCACCTTTAAATACAAATATAATTGATAATATCTGTGGATTTATTAAGTTCTGGAAATTTGTGGTCAACACCATAGATCCCCCCTGCTTCATTTTGGATAACACAAGGGGATAGAAACATCTATGCACATGGTATATGTTAGCTGAAGCCTAGTTCGCCCAGTTTCTGTAAGTGTTTTTTTGACTATAAAAACAGTCACAATTTCCACTTCCACAAAATGAACATCAAAAATATTCATCTTATGCTTTGCAGGAGAAAAGTAAAACAAAAATTAATTAAAAACAAACAGAGCACTTAACTTTTTCTGAACTCTGAACTGCTGTGTTTTTAATGTTTTATTAATGTGTCTGTTTTTTAAATTAGGTATGATCATTTTTTAGTACTTATCTTAGCTTTCATTTCATTCTGTGTATACAAATACTCTAAATGACAATAAAGTGAATCTTGAATAAATAAGAGTTAAAGATTTTAAACCACAAAACAGGCTTTTATAGTTTTTTCAGACTTTGGATTTGAGGAAAATCAAATTAAATCAATTAACTATTCGATCTCCTTTTGTGAAAACCTAGAAGTTTACACCTTTTACTTTTTACCTGTAAAATGTGTCTTTATAAATATGAAATTTAGCCAACAGTTTCAGACTATAAAACTTATTTTCAGTTGTTGTATCTGGTGAAATGTTAGAAATATAATTATAATACACTTTTGTATTAAGCGTGCTTTGTCTTCAGCTGAAATTAATAAAAATTTAAATTATAAAAAAGAAATATAATTATAATACTGATGACGTGTAGCATAATGATGAAAAAGAACAAATTCGCACTTGTTTTTGTGGTAAATTTTTTATTATAAAAGCCATACTCTTCACCATCGCTTTACAGGCAAATGTTCAGAAATGGGATTATTTCGATATAAGCTGTTATTATTAAGAATAACATTTAATAACATGAGGTATTTTCTTACTGGCTACACTATGGGCCAAATCAAGCTATCAAAAAGAAAGAAAGAAAAAAAAAAACAGCACTTTTTTTTCCTCAACAAATGTTTATTAAATAATAATAATAATGTGTAAAGCAAAAAAAGAAGATAGTAGGTAGTATCACAGTGAGGAATACTGTCCACTGACATTTTAAAAATATCAATAACTCGTACTGTCAATAAATGCAGATTGGAATACACGTAACATTCATATAGATATCAATATATGTACAATATTTACAGTCACAGACGAACTGAAGTAGGCTAATAATAGAAGCACGATACAGAGGCTTTGGCAAAAAATTAAAAAAAGAAAATGTAAAAAAAAGAGAGTGCATACATTTGCTAAAACGTGACATATACACATGAAGTAAACATGATTATACACGGAGAGAGAGTACAAAAACAAGCAAGATTAAAAAAATCTAGTGCAATGTCAGGTTTTTGTTGGTTTCTGTCCGTGGGTGAATAGCAGCCTGTCGCCTTCCTGTCCTCCTCCTCTTCCTCTTTTTCTTCTTCCTCCGGTGAGTTGGTGGTTGTAGTTGAGAGTAAAATGTCCTGAGCAGGGCGGGAAACTTGTTCCTTCCCTAGATCGGTGGCTCCGGCTACGTCTACGCAACCTTTACTCAGATAACTGCGGGCGTTATACCGAACAGTTATTCACGTTATTAAGATTTAAACACTTACAACTTAATAATGTGAATAACTGTGGCTCATATTTTGTTACAAAGGTTTGGTCGTTGGTGATTGTTCCACATTTCATTAAATTAATAATTATTATTAGTATTATTATTATTAACAACTGCAAGCTAGTTAGCTAGATTTATTAGTTTAGTTTTGATTAAGGACAGTTTTTTAAGATTTCTATAGACGCTAATAGAGGTTGTTCGGTATATTGTAACATTTTTTGATATGAAATGAAATAACTTAATAATTGTCGGATGTATTACCGTATAACATTTTTAAGACAATTACCTCAAGATTTGTTGATCTTGATTTCTTCCAACTTATCCCACATCTCAACTTGCTAACGTTTACATTTTTAATATTTTAACCACGCTAACTTCTACGTTCTGGTCAAAGTCCAGCTTAGCCAGACAAACTGAGTCTGAGATATGGTTGGCAACCGTCCCGTAAAATACGAATTAATCTCGTAAATTACAAATGAATCCTGTAAAATACGAATTAATCTCGTAAATTACAAATGAATCCTGTAAAATACGAATCAATCTCGTAAAATACGAACTAATCCCGTAAAATACGAATTAATCTCGTAAAATACGAATTAATCTCGTAAAATACGAACTAATCCCGTAAAATACGAATTAATCTCGTAAAATACGAACTCTCGTAAAATACGAATTACTCTCTCAAAATACGAATTCATCCCGTAAAATATGAAATATTCCTGCAAAATACGAATTAATCTCGTAAAATACAAATGAATCCCGTAAAATACGTAATCGTCCTTTACAATACGGAATTGTCCCGTAATTAGAAACTAAAAGACGAGTTCTGTATTGACGTGATATTTTGGACATGCCTTGTTACGTGTTATTGATAATCTACGAGAGAGAAATATTACACGTTTGATAATTAAGACGATTTGTACGACGTAGACAGAAACTGCCTGTCATGATATGTTCCACGACCCCAAACAGAGAATACGTTTCTTATTGGCCATCTTGAGTGAAAATGTAACTACGATACGATCACGGATGAATAAAAGAGAACTGGAAACATCGAAAGTTGCTAAAGTGGAACGTGTGGTGAAAAAAGTCACTTCCTGCTATAAAGAAACTACCTAACGTCCTGTTCAGCCCTGTTGTCGGTTTCCATAGTAACCTGTTTAATCACTGTTTAAAATCTTAACCATTAATTTGTTAATCTGAGAGCCGTAAACCTTTTCTGAGTCGGTGTGTAGACGTAGTCGGAGCTGAAATTGTGCAGCAGCTGAGTGTGATTTGTAGAAAAGCCTCCTGATGTGGCTGCTGGAGCTGATCCAATCAGTCTCCTTCAGCCTGTAAGTGTCTGGCCAGCAGCCGTCCCCCCTCCCCCCTCCCCAAAAACCCCGGGGTCCTGAGTTGGCCCTGTAGGCTCCTGATTGAGTCCGTTAGTTGGCTGCGGGAACCAGCACGCCGACAGGAAGCACGGGGCCTCTGTTCGGGCCCTTCGGCAGGGCCACTTTGTTGAGGTCGCAGGTTTCGGCGGGCCATGACGACGCCCTCTTGGTGGTCATGTGTCGCCGGGTGTGTTTCGTCAGGTGGTCGCTGCGCATGAAGCGCCGGTCGCACACGTTGCAGACGAACTTCTTCTCTCCGGTGTGTGTGCGGCGGTGGCGGGAAAGCTCGTCGGAGCGGGCGAACTTCTTGTCGCAGCCCTCCCAGTGACAGCTGAACGGCTTCTCACCTGCGGAGAAGACGGAGGAGAACGTGAGCGGACAGGAAGAGTCCCAAAAAAACAAACTGTGATCAGGTTGAAGTTTCTGTTTTAGAGTTAAATGAGCTCTGAGATTTGTTTTCTTTTTGTTTAGTGAGTTTTCTTTTTCATGTTTTCTTTCTGATTAATCTCACCTGCTGTGTTCATTGTAATTTATTTACTGTTTTTATTTGTTTAAAATCTCTTAAAATGTAAATTCTTACTCCTGCTGCTTGTTTTTACTGTCCTCTGTCTTTTTGTGTGTTTCATGTTTCATGTTTTTATATTAATTTAGTTTAAAAAAAAGTTCCCAGGTGTCTGACCAACAGTCCAAAAGTAAAATATAGACATAAAGATAATAAAGAGCTGAAATATTTGCTCTGATTTCACTTTGATTTGATTTCAATTGAGAAAAATCCTGATTTTACTTCTTACTGTTCGATTCCTGATTGAGTTTCCCAGACATTCATTTATTTGTTCATTCAGTATAAACACTGACGCCACATATTGATTTTATATTATTAAATTATTTGAAATGAGTAAAATCTTATTGTATTGTAGAGCTGCGCGCCCCTCCTCCCTTCTTCTCCTCCCTCCTCACATTGTCATCGGACCCGTCTCTGACTCGCTCCTCCTCTCCACTCACACCAGTTCATTCATCCTGCCGTTGCTGCGCCACGTCTAAAATCTCACACGATCGTTAAATATCAACGATTTCTACTGACGATGATTTTTATTAACACGATAAAGACCGTTACAGAGGAGTCGCCGATGTGCATCAAAACCCTGAATCTTCTCATCTCAATCTTCAAGAGGACGTCTGTGTGAAAGGTAATGTTTGTTGTAAGAGTATCGGAGCTGTTTTAGAGCAGTGTGTGGGAGTGTTAGTGTGTGACGGTGAATACAAGGAGAGCGGAGTAAAGGAAAAAGTGAGCAGGAAGTCGTCAGTCTGGCAGTAAATATTCAGGTAATAAATGCCGCAGCTTCTCAAGATGAAGAAAAGTCTCGTCTGTCACTTCTCCAGACTCATTTAAGGTGGACTGACCTTTAAGGTGGACCTGCTATTCTCAATCTCAATTTTATTGTCAGTCTCAGATTAATGTCTGTCCCGCTGAGTCTCTCCTGAGTTCGGCTCTCCCTCCCCTCCACCCCAAATCTGTCACAGAGGGGAGACGCTGCTCTCTGAATTAAAAACGATGATGCACAGGAGGCTGAATCCATCCCGAAGTCACGATGAACGGTTAAATATCATCCATATCTGCACTAATGTGTTAAAAACTGATGCACTGATGATTCCTAAAACCCTGATATTTATATTAATATTGCATAGTCGTATAGTGGAGCTTAAATAAGTTAAGTCTGATAACTTTGTCTTTCTGAGCACACTGTACACAGCTAATTTACAAAGTGCAGGTGTGAGGTTAACATGAAATACTGTATTTAAAATATTATAAAAGTGTTCTTCAGATTCGTCCCGAGAGCTAAAATTTCTTCTTATTCTACAAATAGTTTTCTGTCTCGTTTTAACTGCAAATTAAAATCAATTAATGAATCAATTAATCCTTTTTTTGACCCTCTAGTCGTAATGATATAACGAGAAAAACTAGAAATTCTCACATTTAAGAAGCAGGAAACCAGAACATTATATAATTTGGGTTTGATAAACGAGTTACGACTAATTATTTCAACTGTCATCATGTTTAAGTTTCTGTTTCAGAGTTTAAAAGGAGATCTGGGATTTTATCTGCTGTGGTTTTCTTGTTTAGTGAGTTTTCTTTTTCATCTTTTCTTAATTTATTTACTAAATACTAATTAATTAGTTTAAAATCTCTTAAAATAAATCCTTTTTTACCTTTTTTTTAAATTAAATGTGTAAATTAAGTTTTATTATTGATAAAAAAAAGAGGATACAGTAGAGATGAGATCCCTCTGACTCGTACCTGTGTGTGTGCGCAGGTGAGCCTTCAGGTGCGAGCTCTTGAAGTACGTCTTCTTGCAGCCGGGGAAGTTGCAGACGTAGTTTCGCCTGCGGGAGAAGTCGGCCTGCGAGGCGCCGCCGCCCGCTCCGGACGGCATGTAAACCGGAGCCGGGGCCAGCGGGAGGAGCTTGGTGTTGCCCAGCGTCATGACAGTCTGCTGGCCCTGCGACGTCTGGGACAAGGGTCCCTGGGGGACCACGAACATCACGGTCCCCTGCGGCATGGCGGAGCCCACCAGGAGGGGCTGGGCGAAGCTGGAAGGAGCCTGGGGCAGGATGGGTTTGGGGCCCCCTTGAGTCTGCATCTGAACCGGAGCCTGGACGAAGGCGGAGATCATCCCCGTCCGGCCGCTCACCGGGAACACCTGGCAAAGGACCGGAGAGCTGGAGACCGTAGAGGAAGAGGAGGAAGACAGCGTGGAGGATTGAGGAGGAGATAAAGAGGAGGCGAAGCTGTGAAAACATGGAAGAGGTCCATCCTGCTGCGGCCCGCTCTCCTGAAGTATCTCTGGAGTTTCGGGTGGTGGCGGCGGCAGCAGCAGCGTGGAAGTTTCTGTTGGCGGGGCGGCGGCGGCGGGGGGAGGCGGGGTGGGAACGGCGAGGCTGTCGGCCGTGTGGCGAATGACGCTGGTGGCCATCGCTCTGCCGGGCAGCGCCACGGAGGACGACTCCGTGTGAAGAGGTGGAAGCGCCGAGGTCTCTGAGGTGACGGAGCAGGAGGGTCGGGGGAAGCCGGTGTGGGAGTCGCTGAGGAGCGGGGCGGGGCCGATGGTGAGACCGGGGTGGGGTAGGAGCGGTCTGGAGGCGGGGCTGAGAGCGCATGTGGTGGTGAGGACAGCGGTGGTGGAGGCCTCAACGAAGCTCGGACTGTGAGGTGGAGTCATACACTGACGGAAGTAACGAGAAAGAAATTAATATAAAAACATGTAAATGAACAATAATCTGTCATTTATTCACATGTTTTATGATTAAGTCTGTTTCGTTGGTTCTTACCAGAGACGACAGGGCGATGAGGTCCTTGGGGGTGTCTCCCTCTGGGTGGAGCTGGATGGAGTCACAGGAGTCGGAGGTGGGGGTCAGCGGGCGGGGCTTGTGCGACCTTTGGCCCCAGAAGCTCATGCTGACGAGCGCCTCCGCTGCCTCCAGGTCGTGATACTCGATGCTCGGCTTGTGCTCCATGATCGCCACCGGCCATCCGTCCGCACAGTCGACCTGACGAGGACGAAGAGGTCAAAGGTCAGTGGTGGACAAAATCTGCTGAATGTAGCCTAAAGAGTTTTTTTTTCTTTTTCTCGCTCAACGAAGACAATGAACGAGGATTTAATAAATCCGTACAAATCAACTAGAACCGAAAATAAGAAATTAATCAGTTAAATCTAAACAAAGCCAACTCTTTGTCTTTTTAAAGTAAAATATTTTATAATGTGGCAAGGCGAGGGGTGGCTCCTTCTCTGTTTGGCATCGTCAATTTAGGCTAACCCACTGCTGCTAACTTCGGGTCTTGACTCACGGTTCGACTCTAAAATGCTGTTGATTTCTGAATAAATGGATATTTGGTGTTATTTTTGGCATTACAAAATTAAAGGGGAACTCTTGTGGAGCACTTTGGTAGCCGAGTGGTTACCGTGCCCAAAAATAAATCTTAATAAATAAATAATAATACTTAAAAGGGAACACTGTGTTGCTCATGCTTCCCGGTTGTTGAACCTACAGAGCATTCTCGATAAGACTTTCCGCTCATTTGAATGAGGATAAAAGTATTTAATCATGCGGTTAATCCCAAATTTCCTCGTTATATTAACATAAAAATCTCATAATCTTATATTTGAACATCTGTGACAACTTTTAATTTAATTCACTTCAATTTAAAATGTAAACCGGTAGCAGCTCTTCTCACTTAGTGTTTATTTAACTACAAATTTCATTTTTTTAAATATTATTCAGAGTTACTTAATTTTGTGTATATTTTTGATTGTTATACACACCAAGACAAACCTACTCAACAATGAACTGTTTCTGATTCTGATGTTTTTTGGACTAAACGGATTAAATTCTGATTCAGTTTTAGATACTACGCTAATTTATTTTTAAATGATTGTTTGTGATTAAAAACATTTATTGGGTCGGTTTGCATCACGTGACGAACGGAGCAGTTGTAATTACAGCATTTGACCACTGAGTTAAATGAAATGTTCCTGCACTGATCCTCACAGGAACCACGTTAGGAACCACACTGATCTACGTTCCTCTTCTTCTTCCTTTTGGGAACGAAAGCATGCACCCAAAATAATTACAAATGATGTCACTGCTCTCTCACTTCCTCCTGAGTCGTATCATCATGAGAGGCAAAAAAAAAAAAAATAATAATAATGATGACACTTTAAAAAAAAGGTGAGAAAATAAAAATTACACCAAAATAAATAAATGACGAGGGTTGAAGAGGAGGAGGGGTTAAGGACAAAGTTGGCTGGCATCTGGCGAATGCTCAGCTGCACGTACAGGAAGGGTGGAGGGAGGGCGAGAGAGGGGCGAGAGAGCTTGATAGATAAAAGGAGAGAGAGATAGAGAGAGAGAGACAGAGAGAGAGAGAGAGAGAGAGGGGCCCCACTGCAGAGAGCAGCAGCCGGGTGCACCCAGAGAGTCTCGACCTGAGCAAGCCGAGGGGAACCTCCCCTTCGCCCAGAATAGATGACGGGAGGTGGCGTGCCAGATATTACACCCCCCCCCCACCCAAAAAAAAAATAATACAAACCACGCCCCCCCTTCCTCCTCCCACATTAACATGCACAGACTCGCCCAAGAGAGAGATAGATAGAGAGAGAGAGGAAGCTCCCAACAGGAAGTATAGTTGGAGAAAACAAAGTCAATCTGTTGCAACACACACACGGACGCTGTGATTTCCCACGCGCAGGATCACACAAACACATCATCATATAATCAGATTACAGCAGAGCATGAAACAATGCAGGCATTTATTCACCAGCAGAAATTAATGCAAAAATCTTGAATTTTAAAAACATGTTAATTATCATATAACATCTGTTTAATGCTGAAAAAAATAAGTATTTTTTTGTTATTATTGATTTTACTTCTTACTTCTTTCATTTTCTCTTCATTTCTATTATTTTTTTGGTGTTGATTTTTGAGGTGTGTGTGTGTGTGTCTTTGTGGTCCTGACGTGTTGTTCTGCTCTGCTGTCTCTTTGTTGTGCTCAGCTGCAGGTTATAAGAACAAAAAACTGAGCACTGAATGAAGCTGTTTTAATGACATTCACTTTTTTTTTAACATTTGAGTGTCATTTAAGTCAAAAAAATTGCCTGCTAAAACAGCCTGATTACAGCTTCTCAAATGGGAATATTTGCTTTTTATGGCAGTATAATGAATATTTTTTGATTTTTGACTGCAGTACAGACAAAAAAAGAACAAAATTAATGTGCAAATGTTAGCTTTAGAGACATTTCTAACTATATTTTCTGACATTTTTAATTAACCAAATGATTACTCAATAACATGAATAATCTGAATTGAATAATGGTTACAGCTTCACACACATGAACATTAATTGTATCTTATGTCATATTTTTTAAAAATGATAGTCAGATTAATAAGATTTTGACACTCAAATAAGGACTGTTTTATTTCTACATACTTTATGATTCATCTCAAATAAAATCAACACAAACATAATTAGTTGCAGCTCTAATATTAAGGTTAAATAAACCCTCCCACACACACACACACACACACACACACACACACACACCTCAGAGCAAGTAATGATCCAACAAAGACAATCAACTAGAATCTGATTCCCTTTATTAACAATCATATGGATCGATCAAAAACCAGCAGGTACAGATTAAACATAAACACAGATGATCTCATTAGTTTGTGATAAAGTGTCATGTTTAAACTTTGTGATGGGGGGGATGCAATGCAGTGATGCAACTGTTGGGAACGCACACACACACACACACAGGAGAGAGAGAGAGAGACACACACACACACACACACACACACACAGGAGACACACACAGAAGACACACACACACACTCACATAGGAGAGACACACACACACACACACACACACACACACACACAAGACACAAACACACACACACACACGAGACACAAACAGACACGAGACACAAACACACACACACACGCACCAACACAGAAGACACACACACAGGAGACACACACACACACACATACAGTACACACACAGAGAGACACACAGGAGACACTGGGTTCAGTGTGACCTCAGATAAACCAGCCGACATCACCATATTAAGACAAAAGCAGCTCACGTGGAGCCCAGGTTGAAGCGCGAGCAGCTGACCTGAGAGCAGCGCGTGTCGGTGTGAGCGTGCAGGTAACGTTAACGGCTCAGTTTGTAATAACGGAAACAACTTAATGAAATAACTGCCGGACAGCCGTAAAACCGCCGGTGTGTTGCCAGGAGACGGACTCACCTGACAGGAGCGCTCCGCCGTGACGCTGAGCATGAAGAAGAGTTAAAAGATGTGCGACTAATTCAAAATAAAGACAGAGACAGTAGTGGGAGAGCGGAGCAGTCAATAATAAGCGCTGAGCCTCTGCCAGCAGACTGGCTTCAGCTGAGTGGAGCCAAAAAAAAAAAAAAGAGCGAGAAAAAAAACACAGAAACAAAATTCAGAGCAGTCTGGCGGGTGGTAACACGCAGCCAATCACAGGCAAAGGTGTAGCGGGCTCTGACCAATGAGAGGCGAGGCGGTGCGTGTTCAGGACGTGGTCGCGACGCTATTGGCCCGAGGCGGGGTGCGTGGCTGTCGGGGGGCGGGGCCGTGGAGTCAGCGGTGTCAGAGTAAACCCGGTGAACCCGGCCGCGCGCTCGAACTGGGGGAAAGGTTGGGAAGCAGACAGGCGCGAGGCGGGACCGCGACACCCGCGAGGACGCGCGCGCGCGTGCGGAAGGCATGTACAGAGCAACTGCACATACAATATGATGAACATACATGTGCACTGTTAACACAAGGACGACAAGATAACATGAAATACATAAAGATATGTGATTATTCATCAAAAATCATCCTCATAAACACAATTATACTGTTTATTGTCTGTTTGTTGGTCAAGAAAAATGTGCTTTATGTCTGAAATGACAATCTTTGAACAGTTTATTAGAATATTATGGTCACTAAAAACATACAATATTAATAAAATGTCTTGAAATGTATTCATAAACAATTATACTGACCAAATTTCTTTGTTTTGTTGGTAGTTTTCTTTGTCACAAACACACAATGTTCATTATGCCTGAAATGACATAATATATTAATAAAAATATGTCATCAATTGAATTAATTTAAAAAAAATTTAATAAAATGTATTCAGACATAACTGTGTTGATGATTTTATGTTTCTTTTATATTTACAGCCTCATGTTTAGCTTCTGACAAATGAGAACTTTCGATTATTATGATAATGCAAAATATAAAATATATATGTGTGGCCAAGTGACTGACTAATTTTTTCCCAAGATGTATTCATAAACACGTTTGTGGGTATTTAACGCTTTAGCTGTCCTGAAGAAGAAAGATTTCAACTTCAATTTGGTGGATTAGATATTAGAATATTATTCTCATTGTAACATGTTTTATGAACATTTGTGCTTTGTCAGTTGCAAAAGCTCTATTTTGATCAAAGCTGACACAATTATTTGATTAATCAATGAGCTGATCGACATAAAAACAATCTGCATCAATTATGATTATGATTTAAGTCATTTTTGAGCTAAAATGCTCAGACGTTATTGATTTCAGCCTCTTCAATAGGATTATTTGCTGGTTTCTTTAGTGACTTCACTGAATAAAATCTGACTATCAGACAAAACAAGCAAGCTGGATACGTTACAATGGCCCTGAGACTTAATGATGGCTTCGTAATCAACAAAATGATCATCAGATGAGTCGTTGGCTGCACAGTGACAGTCTACCTGTGTACATGCAGCCTGCTGCTGCAGATATGAGACTCATGTAAAATGCAGATGTAAACACAAGAGTGTGAGAGCAGGGAGGAGAGGAGATGGCTGTGAACAGTACGACTTATTTCATTTTTTCCCAGAGCGTGCATGCCCACTCAGACAGACTGCAGCTCGTACACATTGCTTTAATACGCTTTGAATTAGTGAAAAAATAACATCCTCAATCTGTCTGGTTTGTCTGAGCAACAGTTCAAAAGGTATCGAGTTTAAATTTAGTCACATATGACAAAGAAAAGTAGCAAATCTTCACATTTGAGAAGATAAAACAGATAATATTTGACATGTTTGCTTTAAAAATGACTTGTTGCTGATCAATTAATCATGAAGCAGCTCTGGTCCCAAAAGAATTAAGCAACAGACATGCCCTCTGATCAATAGACAGATATATAAACAGGTAGATAGAATAAATAAAAATACTATAGACTATTTGCTGAGTTTAGACTGTTCAGTGATGATAATCTGCTGCAGTATAATAGACTGTATATTAGTGCATGTCAGGTGGATATTGTTATGGTAGCAAGGTGCATGATTGTCTATGGATATTATAGAATAAAGTGTGCATTAAGACAATAAATAACATACAGTGTTCAACAGTATATGCAGACAGACTCTTGATGAGACTGTAAATTATTGTTTCTTTCACTGATTAGATTCAATTCATTGTTTTTTGATCTTTTGGAGGCAGAGAGGCTCCTACAGCTGGATAGAGGACAAAGCTGCAGCTGTGTTTGTAGCAAGAAAATATCATACAAAAAATAAAAGAATTATAAAACAAGACAAAGAGACTGAATTAGTCATCCTGGTTCTTGTCTTTAAAGACGGCATACAAACATTGGCTGCAGAGCAAAGAACTCCAGCAGAAGAAAAGAGAGGAAAGTCCAATAGCTTTTTTTGGTGGAGGGTGCTGTCGTGCATTTTTACCCCCCTTCCTCTTCTTCTTCACGTGCGTGCATCAACTCAAACACTTGTGCATGTTCAATTCTGTCAAAGTAGAAGGAGAAAAACAATAATAATAGAGAGAAAAAAAGGAGTAAAAAGGAAGTAAAAGATAAAAAAAGGAAGGAGATACAGACAAGGCTAAGGTAACAACAGGAAAAAACAAAAAAAGCTCAGGTCCTGCAACTCAGAGGCCCCTCAACATATTTTCTTATTGTCTTCTTCCTGTAACATTTTCCTCTCTGCTCTCTTGTGAGTCCAACTACCTCTCCTCCTCCTCCTCCCTCCCTCCCTCCTCCCCCATCCTCCTCACCCCCTCCCTCACCAGGCCGATGAACCCGGGGACTCCTATGCGTCGAGGTTGTAAACAGCCTCTCCAATAAAGAATTCCAGGGCGGGGCTAGGAGGCAGCCAGAGCCCCCCTCCTCCACCACCCCTCCACCCCTCCATCCTCCACACGCCGGCCCAGCACCGGCTCCTTTGTTGTGGCTGCATGTTAACCCTTTAAGCTGCTGTGAGCAGAGGCTGGAGGTCGAGCCTTGCCGCCACCATCACCATCATCATCATCATCTTTGTGACATGAACAAACAGTGGAGGGAGGGGAAGGAGGGAGGGAAGAAGGGTGGAGGAGGGGAAGGAAAGGAAGGGAAGGTGGAGGTGGGCTGTGGTGGTACGTCATCCTCTCTGAGATACGGGCAGACAAAGAGCTTGTTTCACTCCCTCGCCCCGTTTTCTGCAGCTTCCTGTGCAATGCTTGGTGTGTTGTGTTTGATTGACAGGCGGCCTCGGCTCGTCGGCTCGTCTCTGGACACCTTGTCGTCGGTGGCCAGGCCGGCTCGCACGCACAGACCAGATAAACAGCTTCGTTACTCAAGAGTGAATCAGCTCAACGTGCTGCAGAGGAGAGAGGTGTAAACTGAGTGCACACACACACACACACACTGAGAGGGAGAGGAGAGAAAACTGGGACAAAAGCAGGATCTGGCAGCAGGCAGGGGTGACGTGAGTTCATTTTCATTTCCAAGTTCAGTGAGGTTGTGAAATAAAAAAAAAGGAGAGAGAGAGAGAGAGAGAGAGAAAGAGAAAACACACAGGCGGTCCGTCCATCCATAAAAAACAGTTTCCAGGCAGAAAACACTCCCAGACGAGTGCAGGAGGAGGAAATCAGAGGCAGAGGAGACGGCCAGCTGTTTGCAGGATGAAGTCAGAGCGAAGAACCTGCAGCAGACTCATGATGAACATTATTTACTGTTACCTGGATCCTGAACTCTATTTTTCTTATTTTAGACACTCTCATGCTTTTAAAACAGCTCCTCTTCTTCTCTTTGTGTGAAGTTCAACAATAGGAAATACTGTCAGCGTGACAGTACAGTGTTAGGATACAACACATTGTTAAAGATGAAACCAAAAAGCAGTGTGTAGCTGTGCTCACATTTCAGATGTCTATGAGTTGTTAACAGCTCCACCAAATAGTGATTTTTCCCTCTAAACTTCTCACATGGTTTCATTTCTATAAATGTTCAAATGATCCAATATTTCAGCAAAAAGCAAAGATTAGAGAAAAAGTCCAAAAACTGAAAACACATTTGTTTATCAAAACTTTGTTTTTTCTTCTTTCCTCTCCCATTAATCATCTCACCACCCCTCACATTTATCTGCTGACCCTTTGGAGGGGCCCCACCCCTAGGTTGGGAACCACTGGACTAAACTAGCTAACTGTATATAAAGTAGTGTAAACTCGCTCCACCTCCAGCAGCTACAACAGTAACATGCTGCTCTAACACTGATGCTTCACTATTAATAATCTAATGATGTCATATATAATACTATATCAGTCAGAGGGACCAAACCACTACTTTCACTGTAATACTGCATACTACATCACTATAATACTGCAGTACTTTAACTGTAATACTGCATACTACATCACTCATAATACTGCAGTACTTTTACTGTAATACTGCATACTACATCACTCATAATACTGCAGTACTTTTACTGTAATACTGCAGACTACATCGCCCATAATACTGTAGTACTTTTACTGTAATACTGCATACTACATCACTCATTATACTGCAGTACTTTTACCGTAATACTGCATACTACATCACTCATTATACTGCAGTACTTTTACTGTAATACTACATACTACATCACTCATAATACTGCAGTACTTTTACTGTAATACTGCATACTACATCACTCATAATACTGCAGTACTTTTACTGTAATACTGCATACTACATCACTAATAATATCTTTGTACTTTTACTTCAGTAAAGGTTCAGCGTACTTCTTCCACCGCTGAGCATGATGTTCAGATGGATATCAGTCTCATGTCTGTGGTTAAAGTAGCTTAGTAAAAACACTGAAAGCAGGTGGAAACAACCAGCTCGGCTTGTATAGTTCAACAAAAACACCACAGACACTGATGAACATGTGACTCGTTTGTTTAAACAAACAGAAATGTTTGTGGTTTTAGCTGCATGTTGGAACAATTTTGTGAAGAATAAGGAGGCGTTCAAACCGACATCAGTAAGTGTGAAAAAACGTGACCCTTTCCTTTCATTTGCAGCATGTTTATAAAGCAGATGTGCAGCATTCGTCAAAAAAGTTCAACCTGACTCAACTTTTGCTGCAACGCTAGGTGCTGCGTTGCCCGATCAGACACGTAAATAAACATTCCTGGTGGATTATTTGTAATGTGAACCCTGTTTTTGACGGTTTACCTCGAGATCAAATGCATCTCTGTAATAAAAGAGCCTGTTGATTTCTATAAAAAATCAAAACAAAATATAGAAAACTCAGCGTTATTTATATTGTTTTATTCTCTACTAACGGCTCTTTGTCTCTTTATTCAAGAAACAAAGGAGGGAAAAAAATTAACTGACATCCCTCGAATACGCTCAAACACGGCAGTTTGAGGTGATAATTGGCTGGCCGTCGTCATGGAAACGACAGAGCGGTGTGAAGGCTGGTGGGTTATTACCTCCGACCTGAGCCCGTCTGACAGGAAAGAGAAGAAGAGAGTAGAAAAACACAGTGGAAGAGTCCGTATTTGAGCTCAGGACTTATTTATTTAGAAAGTTTTAGTCAAAAGGTTGGAAATTTGATTTATTTTGAGAACAAACAACATTTTTTCAAAGTGAGGACATGTTTATAAAGCTCAGACAATTATGAAGGGAAGAACTTTTTGGGAAGTGAGGACAGATTGAAACTTTTTTTGAAAGTCAAACATTTTTTTAAAGCTTTTAAAAAAAAAGTTAGGACATGTTTATAAAGTCCTTATATAGATTTTTTTTTTAGAGAGAGAGAGCAAAGACAGTGAGGACATTTTTGGAAAATCAGGAAAGTTTTTAAGTTGTTTTAGAAACTGAAATTCTTTTGAAAGTGAGGACATTTTTTGGAAATATAACTTTTTTTTTTTTAAAGAGCAAAGACATTTTTCAAAGTGAGGACTTTTTCCAGGTTTTTAATAAATCTTCAGTGACATTTCGGGAAAATTAAGATATTTTTGAAAGGGAAGGGATTGTAGACTTTTCTCCTCACTTTTAAGGTGATTTGGGGGAGTTTACAGCTGGTTTAGCGCTACGATGGGTGGGTTATGGTTAAGGTTTAGCTGTTAGCTCAGGAATGTGATGTGTGAGTGAGGGTCCTCACAAGCGTAGAACATAAACGTGTGTGTTTGAAGGTTTGCTCTGCTGCTCATCAGCAGTCCGTCTGGATAAAAGCTTCAGTTAAATCACCACACAATGTAAATACGTCTGAAAGGCAGAAATAAATCCTCCACTCTGTGCGTGTGTGTATGAGTGAGGTCGTGACCCACCGTGGCAGCAGGAGTGCACATTTCTGAAAGGTCGAAGGTCGCTCCTCCTTAAAGACTTCCAAGAATTGTATCTCCAGGAACTATACCTCACCCTACACACACACACACACACACACACATAGTTAACAGGTACGACTGGCAGCTGCTCACGTTCAGACTTTGCTGCTCAGCTCATCAGTTTGATGTTTTTCTGATAACAAACCACAGAGCTATATGAAGATGTTAACACCGCCCAAAAAGAGCTTTTAACTGTGTGTGAACGTAGTTTTGAAGCATAAGTGCCGTTTCTATGGTTACCATCAGGCTAATTAACTAGACTTGGACTGATTGAGGACCATAAAAGTGACCATGAGTATAGTTTTAGAGGTTAGTCCAGTGGTTTAATCTCTAAATTTAGTCTCTGAGTTCAGTCACTGAGCTGAATTCACCAGTTTCAGTCCTGACTTTAGTCGTTGATGGTGGTTCTTGACTAAAGTCTTGTAAATTTTGCCCTTGTGTTAGTCCTGTAGTGTAGTTATGAGTTTAGTCTTGATGTGAAGTCCCTAAATGTACTTCTGAGGTTCATTTCTAAGTTGATCCTGAGTTTAATTCTAGTTCAGAGCAAAGTCCTTCATTTTAGTCCCAGACTTTAGTCCCTAAATTTAGTTTAACATTTGAATTTATTTGAGTTATGTTCCTGAGGTTAATCTCCATGCATAGTACCTTTATTTAGTTCTGAGTTTAATTTTCGTGTTTAGTCCCAAACTTTAATTTTTGAGTTGTGGGTTAAGCTTCTAAACTTAGCTCTCGTTTTTTTAGGTCTGAATTTAGTTGTTGGGACTTAAAAACTTGACACAGTGATCGGTGCAGCAGATGTGACTTCCCTCCAAAGCAAACAGCAACGACCTCACCGACCAGGAACACACCCACACTGAGTATGTGTGTGTGTGTGTGGGGGTGTCCATAGTGGGTGGGGTCACTGGAATGTAGGTCACGCTGCGTCCGCCATGCAGGAAGAGGCGGGTGGTGGTGTTTCGGCGAGCGTGCACGCTGAAACTCACAAGGAGTTTTTCTTCTTCTTTTTTTCTTTTTTATTGTACAGTAGAGATGACAACACAGCCTAAATATGAGCAACAGAGGTCTCTCTCTGACTTTTCCCTGACAGTCCGGTTTTTGTCTCCGACCTTTTGTCACCACGCCACAAGAAACTGACAGTTTAAGTAGAAATAAAACACAACAGAGAGAAGATTAAACATAAAATTCCAGCTCCGATGAGGCAACGCTCAGTTACTTTAAATGTTTCCATACATTATATATATATATATATATATTTTTAAATTTGACATCATTAGATTATTAATAGTGAAGCATCAGTGTTAGAGCAGTGGGTTAATGTTGTAGCTGCTGGAGTTGGAGCTAGTTTACATATTACAGTTAGATCATAAATCAGCATAAAACAGCTGTCAGCAGCTCGTAGGAAACAGAAAAGTTTGTTTTATTTTTCGGCTGCAGCACGACTAAACAGTCTGAGTGACGGTTGGGGCCAATGAGTTCGTTTTCGGCTGAACCGTGACCCTAAAACTGAGGTGCATACTCTTTCCATTAATGACTAAAATGAATTAAAAACAACATGATCCCACTCGGCCTCTGATGTTTCACCTCAGAGCTGATTATATCAACTTTAACTGCTTTTCACACACACTTCATCCACCACAAAAAAAAACGTCTTTGCTGCTGACTTCAGTGAAAAGGGGGTGATTTTTTTTTCAACTAACACTTCCTGTATATCGCCCTGCGCTCATTTCCTGTCGCACAACTAATGTGTGTCATCAAAAAAAAAGTCATTTTCCACAAATTCATCCAAAACCACACACACACACACACACACACACACACACACACACACACACACACACACACACACACACACACACACACCATGAGCTAAATGTTCCACTCAGCTCAGTTATAAATGTATTCAGTATGTAGAAGACAGAAAACACACACTGCTTCATTTCATTTCTTCATTAATTCTGAACTAAAAGGGATTATAACTTTTTTTCCCCACATCTGCGGAATAATAATATGACATGATTTAATAAAGTTTGTAATAATAATAATAAGCTTTTCTCATCAGATTCCCTCAACTACTGCAATAATAACTCAAATCTTATGGAGGTATAAAGAGATCTGGATTCGTCGACCCCCGTTGCTGCTATTTTCCCCCGGTGGTCGGTTATGGTACTGCATTACTGCGTTTTTTCCCGGTAGAGCTCCATTATAAAAAAAGACATCTATAAAACTGTTGACACTTTGATATGAAAATAAGGTCAATTATGACTTTTGTATTATAATTTCTTTTTAATCCATGAAGGTTTAATATTTGTAAAACTATCTCGTCATCCTGATGTAAAGTCTACGGGCCGGCACAAGAAACACTTTCATTCATTCATTCATTCATTCAACAGGCACCATCTTTGAGTTCGGCGTCCAGTTCTCACATACATTTTAATACCTTACACTGTATTAACACGTATTAATGTTAACTTATCAACAACCAAATATGATGGTTTGAGGACTAAAGAATGACTTACAATAGCTGTGAAAACCCAAACTACAACCTGTGTATATTGGGAACTCTAAAATGAACATTAGCACATTACTGGAAGCATAAATGTGAGACTGATCCATCCATCTGACGGAGAAGATGGCTAATAAATGTAATTACGTGTCTAATCGCTAAGTCCTGAAACAAATCAGCGAGGTGTTTGAGAAAACCCTAAACATAATTTTTTCTACGTCAGGTGTAACTTTCTTCATACAGATAAACATGATCTTCATCTGTCTTAATTTTGTTTCAAGAAAACAATGAATTAATCAAATTTCTGATAATTAATGTGTCTTCTAAATCTTCCAAAATAGTAAACAGATTAATACTAGAACAATTAAAGACAACACAGATATTTTTAGGGTTCAAATTAACCTTTTTATATTCCCTTTAGAGTTTTTCCTTCTGTACCAAAAAAGCACCGAACTGTGACGTATAACAGTCCAACGGTCGGTGATCCTGCAAGAATTTTTTTTAAGCTCTACATTTTCTTTTGTCGCCTGCTGACCTGACGGCGAGCCCCGCGCTGAAGAATGACCACTTCCTGTCAGACACAAACAGGAAACAACCCCCTTTGTGCTGAAGTTGTGAACGTGTGGTCAATAAATCACTTAGGGTCAGATTCAGACCACAGGAAGCAACAAAAAAACATCGATTAAGCTGTTTGTAAGTGTTTTTCTTCCTGTTTTCTTTCCAATCAGACTGCTGTTTGAAAATGTTAACACCAACCAAAAAGAGCTTTTAAGTGTGTTTCACTCGATAGTTAAACGTTAACGTTGTTAAATGCTGTTTCTATGGTTACCAGTTGGCTAATTAACTTGATTTGGACTGATTAACGACAACAGTGACTTATTGATAGAGTTTAATTTATTAATTTAAAAAAAATCTTATCTTTATTTAGCTTTCTAGTTGCTGTATTTAAGTGTTTTCTTCCTGTTTTCTTGTGTAAAGGGACATTTCAACCTGTTAATTTTTTTTTGTTGTATATTTATTCAAACACAAAGCTCAACTCTTCTCTACTTTACTCACCGACAATTTTTCTGTGTTAATTTCATCAGCGTGTTGGTTTTTTTATGTGGTGTTGTTGATGTAAGTTGAAACTGTCGGCGCTCCTTCTTTAATCCAAATGTCATCTTCCCTCAAATACATCCGTCAACGTTGGAGCCGAATCAGATCTGAAATATAAGAGCGAATAACTTAAACAACATATGGAAAACAACCATAGCAACAATCTCAGCCCCCGAGGCTACGCAGCGGAAAGCTGTTTTATGAGCACGTGTGACAAGCTGACGTCATCTCGTCTGCAAGGTAGTAAAATAATAAAATAAGAAATGTTGAAAATAAATAAAGCATTAAGCATATTATATTATAGCAACATATTTTACCTCAAGTTTTTAAATAACAGAAAACCACAAAAAAGCAGAATATATCTCCTTTAAATTTGATATGTTTGATATGCTGGGATGATGCTGTCCTCTTGCTTTAAATGGGAGGAAAAGCTGCAGGTTGTGTTTGTGCTGAAATGAAGATTAAAACATAAAGTGTGAGTTAACATAATGTGCAAGATTCATACAAACACACACACACACGCACAATGTCTGCAGAGATTTAGAGGTGTTGGTAGATTTATTTTGTATCTATTGGAAAGAGTCAGGCTTGCTGTGTCTCTTTGTCTCCGGTCTTTATGCTAAGCTAAGCAGGAGAAGGACAGAGAGAGAGAGAGAGAGAGAGAGAGAGAGAGAGAGAGAGAGAGAGAGAGAGAGAGAGAGAGAGAGAGAGAGAGAGAGAGAGAGAGAGAGAGAGGAGATCGTGAAGCGAGTTTCATGTTAAAGACTGAACTCGATGACCTCAACCAGCAGCCTACACGTGACCAGAGGGAATATAAACACACACACATTCAGAGAGGAAGAGAGTGAGAGTGTGTGTGTGAGGGGGGGAGGGGTGGGGCTTCAATACCAGCAGCACATGTCATCTTGTTTACAGCTTTCACTCAGCTGGGCTGCACTGAAAACACACAGACACACATAAATATATTTAGTGGTGGAAGAAAGATTCAAGATCATTCATTGAAGTGAAAATGCCAACACAGCAATCTAAAAATAGTACATTACAACTACAAGTCCTGCATGAAAAATCCTACTACGGTAAAAGTACATCAGTATTATGAGTGATGTAGTTAAAGTATTACAGTAAAAGTATATCAGTATTATGAGTGATGTAGTTAAAGTATTACAGTAAAAGTACATAAGTAAAGTACAGTTAGAGCCCTTTTCCCTCTTTATGTATTTATAAACAAAACACTATATGTTTTAATATAGTGTTGCATACATTTACTATTGTACTATTGTACTCAAGTACAGTTTGGAGACTTTCATACTTGATTACTTATATTTTATACTAATTTACACTTTATTTAAGTAATACTGTTCTTTTTCTCCACTACATTTGATTTTACAGCTGTTATGGTGTGAAATACAATTAAAAGATATGACAGATTCTTGTAGGTATTTTTAAACATCACCACCTTGTATATAATAGTTTAACTGAGCTCCAATTTTACATTAAAAAACACTGTTAAATATTTTCATTTTGTTAATAATACTTCTGTAATTCTTTAAAGTCTGAATGCTTCAGCTTGTAATGGAGGATAGTTATATTGCAGTCCTGCTACTTTAACTTAAGTAAAGAATCTGAATACTTCTTCCACCTTCATTTACTTTTTTCTTCTTTTTTTTTTTTTTTTTTTACATTTGATATCTAAAAACTCTCCTGTGAACTCTGTCAGGATGAGAAAAACATCTTTCATAGAGTCGCTTTCTCAAGTTTCGGCCTCTCAGGAGCTGAAATCACAGAAACAGAAACACAGACTGTGTTTTATATTCAGGGATGTTTTAAAAGTCTTTCAGAGATTTGTAGCTCTCAGTTTATTTTATTTTCATTGAGACATTCTTTTGGACATTCTCCAACACTGTAGTGATAAATGATTTGATTACACACTAAAAAATAATGTGTTGATTATAAATACTGAAAACACAAGGCCTACACTCCACTGGCTCCCAGTACAGTCTAGTATTAGTTTCTACTGGTTTTCCTGGTAGAGTATAGAATCAGTTTCTGAGTATTACTGCTTGTTTACAAGGCTCCTAAATGGTATGACTTCTAAATATATTTCTGCCTTGCTTGCCGGCTCTAGACAGCCAGTAAAACTCTAGTCCTGAACAACCTGGCCTTTAGTGCCACAGAAGAATCCCCATTTGAAAAGGCCATTTTTATTTATATTTCACAGAAAGACAGCGGAGATCATTAAGCATGTGTCTCCTGAATGTACCTACAATTAAATCTGAATCAGGTGAATATAGTGACTGTGGTGCTGTTTTTTGAAGTGAGATATGCTGCATCTGTATCTTCTTTTAAAAACTTAAAACATTGCTTTCCTCTCAGACTTTTTGATATTTTTGTTATTCTTTGTTGTGTGTGTAGCACCTGTTATACTCCATGTATGAGTGTCGTAGTATGAACGATGGTTTATGTCACAGCTGATTTGAGTTTCTAATAATTTCTACAGCTCAAACACAAACATCTTGGTTCTTTTATTAATTCATTATGGGTCTTCTGAAAATGAGATCAAATCCGTTGGGTCAAAAATTTACATGCAGCAACTTGAATGATCAGTTTTTCGTGATGTAGAAAGTTGTGTCAATCAAATTCGCTTTGAGGCTCGGCCTTTTTAACTCCCTGCGAATAATTATGATTGAGTACAGCGGGTGACTTCTCTGAACACATTTAAATAGAGCTGATTTGATACACTCATCCGACTCAAACCACAAACTCTTCGATGGAAAAGTCTAAGGAGCTCGGCACAGATCTGAAAAAGCGGATCATTGACTCAGAACCGGTCAGGAAAGTCACTTGGAGACATTTCAAAGCAGCTACAGGTCCCAAAATCAGCTGTGCAAACAACTGTCAGCACAAAACAATGAGTGGCACACTGTTGTGTCACTGTCACGATCGGGAAGAAAACTTTAAGTTATCACCTGCTGCTCAGAGGAAATTGGTCGGGATTGGTTAAGAGTCAACTGAGAAAAACAAAAACAGCAGGTCTGCGATGAATTAGAGGCTGATGGGAGACAGGTATGTTTTAAAATGCCACGGGCTGAGAGGCTGCCGTGCAAGAAGGAAGCTCTTAGTCCAGAAGTGGCATCTTAATAAGTTTGCTGCTGATGATCACATAACAAAGAAAAAGGCCTTCAGGAGAGAAGTTCTGTGGATGAAACTTCTCAGATGAAACAAACAAATTTAGCTATTTGGTCACATTGATGAGAAATATGTTGGGGAGGAGAGAAGCGGAGGCCTTTAAACCAAAGAACAACATACCTACCGCCAAGCATGGTGGTAGTAATGTGATCTGGGGCTGTTCGAACTGGTGATTTACAGAAAGTAAACGATATAATGATGATGGAGGATCGCCTTGAATGATCAGCCAGAAGGTGGTTAGGTCTTGTTGGGTTTTCGAACAGGACAATGACCCCAAAAACACATGCAAAGTGGTAAAAGAATGAATGAGTAAGGCTAGAATTAATATAAATACTACTACTAATAATAATAATTATTATTATTATCTTTTTGCTACAGCACCTTAAAGTTACAAGGTGCTTCACACAATACAATATTAACAGAATAACAAACACAAAAACACAGAATTCAGGTTTTTAAGAAGGCTTTCCCAATCTAAAACCTAAACTCTGATGAAAATAAAACAAACTTGCTAATAGACACTGTAAAAAGTTTTTAAAATGACGCAAAATAATGGTTAAAAAAAAAGAAGCTCTCAACTGCATCTCACAGTACGATTTCCTTTTAGTTTGAACATTTGAGAAGCAGCCCCAAAAGTAGAAAGTTAAAACATCATGGATGCAGATATTTTGGGGTATCAGAGAGTAATGTTATACTATTAACGCAACTAAATTAATTCAGTCACAGTAGTTAAAACCAAAACACGATCGACTTATAAAATATGAAGCATAATTATAGATTAAAGTCAACTTTCAGGCTCCATAATTTAACGTCCTGAAGAAGAAGATACAGTTAGGGATTTTTTTTAATGACATTGTCCTCTAAATAATGACGTACTTTCTACTCAAGCAGGATTTTTTTAAAGGATCTGAACACTTCTTCCATCACTTTGTAAAATATCTGCATCTAAGGAAGCAAAATTGTTGCTAAAACTTTTAACAGGCTCAACAAAAATAAAATCTTAGTTTAATCGACTAGTTCCAAGATCAATTTTCACACAATAAACTATTAATTAGTCTTTTAACTTCTTACAGTGTCTGTTAGTTCCGGTTTCTAGAAGAAGAAATCGTAAATACTATCTACTGAGATGTTTTTTAATTTTCTAAACTTTTAATTTAGTTTCAGTTAATCAGATAAAAATCTGATTCCTCCTCAAATGTTTAACTTCACCAACATTTGTCACATTTTTCAGCACCTCTGCAGTGATTTGGTTCATTTCTTTAAAAGATATATACACATTTCATGGAGCCTCAATGTTCTTAAAGTGCAGAATATTTTTAAAAGATTGTTCTAATAAATGATTGTGAAAGAAAAAAATGATCTTGGTGAAATGTTTCTGCCGTGAGATTTTTGATAAATTAGATTTTCTAAATTAGTTTTTTTGTTGTTTATTGCTGAAGTGATTAGTCAAATAATCAGATTGTGGATCAACAACAACAAAAAATCAACAGTTTAGAGTCAATTAGTCGTTAAAACCTGTTTTAAAAAGTAAAACTAATAAAATATTCTCTGCTTCCAGTTTCTACTTTTCTGTTTTCTATCATTAAAAATGAAAAACTTTGGGTTGTTTGAGTTTTGTTCAGAAACAGAACGAGACATTTGCAGAACATGTGACCATTTTTCATAATTTCCCAACATTAAATGATAAATTATTAATCCAATAATCGAGAAAACAATCATCAGATGAATTGGTTGTTAGTTTCAGTTGTGGTGGAGATTTATAGAATTAAATTTAGTGAGTAATTTAATATCTAGTATGTAATCTGAGGGCATATTTTTACAATGTACAGGTACAAATTAATAATTCAGTGAATGTAATAATTCATATATAATTTATTGATGAAGAATTTTCATTATTACACTTCATTATATAATATTAGGAAATAAGAACGGGTGTAGGTGACATTTGGTTGGGTTATACCCTGAAAATAAATAAATAAATAAATAAAAGAACAAAAAAAAAGAGCAAAAGAACTACAAATTGAACCGTGTGGACAAACAAAATATCAAAACATAATAGTTTTACCATTGAAGCCCATTAATAGTCTTTATTTTACAACGTATTAAGTTACAAACCCTCTTTTATAATAGATAAGAGTCAGAAGTGCAAAGAGCTTGAATTTAAGGAATTTTTTTTTTAAAAGAAGAAGGTTTTACACTGATGGATGATTTTTGATGAGGTGTTATCAGCCTGGTCGTCACTCAGGTTGCAACACGCATTTCATTAAAGATGCATGAATGAATCTGCTGCGCTGAAGGAATGTTAAACCCATCAGAGACTCTCACAGCTTCTCACATTTTCCTCAGTTTTATTTATTCCACGGATAAGATTTTTTTTTAAAAACACCTCTGCTCTAACTTTCTTTTTTTCTTACATTCATCCATGTTGTCTTGTTGTATTGTCAAATATAAAAGATCAGCAGTTTTGGGTGAATCCTTCTGGACAGCGTCGTGATCACAGATGTTTGCTTTTCAGGAACTGAGTGCCGGCTCTCTGTGTAATCTGGACGATTTCCAGAGGTTTTTTTATCAGCAGTCTGACAGCCGCAGAGCCCGTTTCTAAATTAGGAAATGTGTTGGTTTTTTTTTTTCCCACTCCTGTTTTCTTTTCAGTATCTGGAAAAAAAGAGCCGACCGGCGAGTCGACTCTTTTTCTTTTTTTCTTCCGGCGAGTGTTGTTCTGACATTTTCCAGCCTGACGAGGATTGTTTTCAGGGTGATTAAAGCATTTTCACAGACTCAATCAGCAGTTTCTGTCTGAGCAGAACAAAAGAAAACAACAACAATCAGCAGACGGGACTGAGAAAAGTTAGAGAGCTGTAAAAAAAAAAAAAAAAAAAAAAAAGAGAAACTGTGAAACTGTTACACAATGATCCTTTTTATTTTTTCCCTGATAGTCCTTAGACTCTGCTGTCTTAAACCATCAGTCAGGTGTCCAAATGAACAGTGAAAGAGGTTTTCCTTGCTGTAATCATTCCTCCTGTTCATACTGACTATTAAAAGATCTTCAAATGTGCTTTCAATGTAAAGTGATGGAGGACAAAATCCACAGTGTGTCCACACAGTCATTTAAAAGTAGATGATCAGCTTCTATTGAGCTTCATCAGTCTGAGTTAGTCATATCAAGTGATATCTGACACATTTACAGTCTTTTTAGCATCAGATTCCCTCTTAGTGTTTCCCTGTTGAGCTGTGGTGGAAGTATAGTAACAAAAAGACTTTGCTACTAAAAACACTGTAACGTTGAAAGATATCTACTTAATTTGACTCATTTGGACGACTGAAGCTTCATATTAGCTTCAGACCAACTTTTAAATTCATGTTTCCACAGAAGGACTTTGGATTTAGTCCTCCATCACTTCCATTGTAAGTGCATTATGAAGGATCTTCTAATGCTCAGTATGAACAGGAGGAATGATTACAGCAAGAAAAACAGGTTTAATGTTCATTAGGGCTCCAGATAAATGTTTTAAGTCATAATAGAAACCCTGTGAACCCGTCCTTTACTGTTTGTTTATATCCACTCCTGCTGTGTGACTATTGGGTGATAAACAGCTGGTGGCGCTAATTATCCAGTTGGTGTCATTAAACCGTCGCAGAAAACGACATAACGAGATAAAGTCATTAAAAGAGCGGCAGTCAAAGCTCAAACAATAAAAAAACCATGTGGTAAACATGATGGAAATATGACATTTCTGTTTGTTTCATGTTTTAATTTGAGGAACGTTACAGTCTCCTCATCGCTCCTCACAGATCTGATGGTTTTGTCTCTTTTACTCACCAACACACAACTAGTTTTACACCTCAGACAGCAACATTTTCACCTGTTTTCTGAACTTCTGGTGTTTCCCCTGAAATGTTTTCATGTATAAATTTAAAATTAATTCAGTGCTTTATATGAAAAGTGAGTTGTGTGAAGATTTTCTAGTTGTTTTTGGACAAAAATTGAGCATCTCAGCCATTAGAGAGTTAGATTTCAGACACTGTTAGATGATCAGAGACAAATATTGAAGTCTTTACGTGTTAATATACACGTATTAACTACAGCTCTGGGTTTTTTTTGGTTTCTAGCTAATCCAATGAGGTTTTAATCAGTTTATTTTGCATAAAAGTAGAAGAATGTTCTTTCATCTTTTAATACTGTATAAAAGTCGTGGACACAACACTGTCGTATCATCAGCTTTTAAGTTGATATGTTGAACTTATTTCCACATCCAGCAGTTACTAATCAACATTATTATTCATTTGTAGTCGTGTTTCTGTCCACCTGCTGAATGTAAGTCCAATATTAACTCTCTTTTAGCTCTGTTTTTGCTCTTTACCAACTCCTAAGGGGAAATATCTGGCTCTTTAACTGCTAAATGCTCCACTATGTTCACCAGCTAGTCTAAAGCTAACTGTGTGTGTTTGCTGTTTGGTGCTGAGCAGGTAGTGTACCGTTGCTTTTTACAGGTTTTTCCCTCTAGAAACGACGTATGAGAGCGCTGAGAATGAACCAAAACAGTAAAGTTGCAGCCGGACAGCTAAACAATGAGCTGAAACTAAACTAGAAAGCTTCATAAAGCTGAGAGGAGCTGCAAAGTTGCTGATAATTCTCGGTAGATAAATCACTACGAGCCACAACCAACAACCAACACATTACACACTGAGAGGTCAGACAGGCAAATATAGATTAAAGACGCTTTGAAATCAAACATTATCTTTTAGTTTATCGCTGGTTATCATTGGACAGTAACAACCTCACATGTAGTGTTTTGTTATGGACGCGACTAAAACAAAAGTCCAAAAATAAATGTGTAATTGAAGCCAACTGGTTAACTGTCATCTCCTCATATTTATATATTTATTATAATGTGTGTATATGTGTGTCTCTCTTCTGATTTTATTGTTTCATTATAGCTGTTTTCTGAACAGGGATCTTAGCACCTAATTTTGTTCCCTTTTTATGTACCAATATTTTCTGATAATGATAATAAACTTCTTTGAATCCTTGAATACATCTCAGGTTCAGATCAGGTTAGCTGTTCCTTCCAGTCGACGTCAAGAGCTGCAACGATTAGTCGATTTATTAGTTAATCAATTGACAGAAAATCAATTAGCAGCTATTTAGATGATTAAATAATCTTCTTTTTTGCTGTTTCAGCTTCTCAAATGATAATGATAATGATTTTAATGTTTTCTTTGTCATATGAAAGTAAAATTTAACATCTTTTTGTTTTGGACTGTTCAGACAAAACAAAACATTATTATAAAGAAATTATATCAGATATTTTTTCACTATTTTCTGACAATTTTAAAGACAAAACAATTACTTGAGAGACTAACTGGCTAATAATTGGCTCATTGACTCATCAATAATGAACATAAGTGTTAATTTTAGCTCTATTTCTACCTTTTTAATGTTCATTCAGAGTTAGATTATTTCACTTATGAGTCTGTTTATCACATTATTTGAATTTTTTGTGATTTTTTTGTATTATTTGTAGAGTGAATGTTTTGTGACACTTAAGAAATAATATTTTAATTTAATATGTTTTTCTTGAATTTGTTTTTTGACATTTTGTTTATTCTTCTGTCTGTTTTGGACCGTGTTTGTTCTCTCGTCTGCTGCAGCGACCACATTTGCCATTTTGGGTTCATTTAAGGTAACCACATTTTTTGATTTGATATTTAAAAACTTAAACACAGATTTTAAAAAAAGATAAAGACATAAAATTGATGTCTAATTTTATCCGAAGCCTGTCACGATGAGTTCTGTCACATTAAAATCTCTTCACAGACGTGAGCTGAGGGGTTTTTCTTTTTTTGGGCGGCCGCCATGTTCGTCCCGCTGTTGTGTGTGCTGTGGCTGTTGCTAGGTGACTGTGGAGCGTTGGGCATGTTGCCACGGCGATACTATAGGGAGCAGCATCACCTCATCATCACGTAAGAGAGGAGAGGAGAGAGAGAGCGGGGAGGAAACCGCATCTCACCGTTTTCATATCAAACATCCAGACAGATTATTTCCTCCTGTATGTCCTGCGATGACTCCTGTCCTCACTGAACCTGCTCCACGTCTCGTTTCGCCTCGTGTGGCTTTAAAAGTCTGAACAGAAAAACACTTTTGCTGCGTCGGCGTCTGAGCGAGACATTCAGACCTGGTTTGTTTGTTTTAATGGCTGCGTTAATGCCTTAAAAATAGAAATAAGATACATGTGCACATTTTCCAACCAGACAGATCGGATGTCTTTAAAGACTTTTGGTGAAAAGTTCCCATCTGCTCAAAAAAATGACGTCAGGACGTGGAAAATCTTTAATTGAGCAAAAGTCTTATTTCATATTTCTGAGATCAAGACATGTGCATTGGATGCAGTTCATCAATGCATGCTTTGCAGAATAAATGTGTGATCAGTAACTTATACCCACATATTTGCTCGATTCCTGTCCCAGTTTCACTTCCCCTTTTATAACAATAACTTCTGAAGCTTTAAAGGTCATTGAGTGCACAAGGCACTTCAAAATAAAGCTGTTTTGGATTCTCCTTTAATAGCTGACGAGACACTAATTTTGCTTACACAAGATAAAGCACATGATCTGATGAGACGTCTACCAAAGACAAAACAAAGAAATTATACTATAAAAAGTCATGTATCATTAAAGTGGTGATTAAATTAATTAATTTGGTTACACAGATGTTTAATGAGCCTGATACATAGTCTAACTATTTTATTTATGCTATATATATCAGCTGATTGGTGAATTTACATTTCAATCCACATTTTTGAGGTGTGATGCTACTTTCTACTTTCTACTCCACTACATTTTATTCGACAGCTTTAGTTACTTTTCAGATGAAGATTTGACACAATGGATAATATAACAAGCTTTTAAAATACAACACACAGTTAAAGATGAAAGTGTGTAGTCGGCTCAAATTTCAGATGTCTATGAGTTGTTAACAGCTCCACCAAATAGTGATTTTTCCCTCTAAACTTCTCACATGGTTTCATTTCAATAAATCGTCAAATAATCCAATATTTCAGCAAAAATCAAAGATTAGAGAAAAAGTCCAAAAAACTGAAAACACATTTGTGTATCAGAACTTTGTTTTTTCTTTTTTCCTATCCCATTAATCATCTCACCACCCCTCACATTTCTCCATTTATCAGCTGACATTATCTACATAATAATATATCAGTCAGAGGGACCAAACCACTACTTTTACTGTAATACTTAAACTATATCAAGCTCATAATACTTCTGTACTTTTCATGCAGGATTTTTTACTTGTAATGGAGTATTTTTTACATAACATTTTACTGCCTTTAATGTTAATTATCTGTATGTTGATGGTACCTGTTGGATGAAGCATCACTGCAGTGCTCAGTTTCAGTCTGCCTCTGGCTGAATGAAGCTTTTCTCTCTTTGTTTATGTTTCTGAGATGGACTCTGCTGCCTCCTGCTGGACAGTTTGTGTCATTGCGGATCTGCTCAGCCTGGAAAACAAAGAGAAAGAGAAATAAATAAATGAGGAATTTAATCTAGTTTTTGATAATCTGTGCTGATATGATGTGTATAACAGTAACCACACTGGATGGCTAAGGTTAACCACAACTAAAGTTTAAAAAGTAGACTGAATAGTGGCAGATTTACCATCAAAATTCACAGTAACTTTTAAATAAATTAGTCCATTACATTCAGACAAAAGTAACATTAGAAAAAAAGAAGCCAACTCATTGTCTATTGACGATAAAAGTCCAGCGTGTAACTATTAATGCTAGTCTATTGGCAGATATTTGATAGAAAAAGAAATGTTTGTACCAACGGAAAAACTAAACACTGGCTTAACCCTACTAAAAAAATATAAAGTTTTCTATATTACTCAACAAAAAACACTAAATCTTTGGTGGGAAAGTAGTTTTTGATTATATAAAACAAAGAAAAGCAGCAAACTTTCACACTGAAAAGGGCAGAAACAGACAATATTTACCGTTAACATCAAAATGAAGGAGCTCTGCCCTTAGTTACCGTTGCTATGGAGGAGGGACTGTTAACAAGATAACTGAAATGATCAAAAATGAATGAATTAAATAAAAAAAACAATGTTTTTAAAAAAGGATAATACTTTCTTTTTAGTCAGAAATATACAAAAAATTATATCTGATTTTTGGTTTTGACGTTTAATTTTTACTGGCTGTAATGGAAACTTTTGCTAGCGGCTAGCAGAGTTGATTGAAAACGGTTTCCAAATAACTATGAAAATTATAGCCTTTAAAAATGTGTCTCATATATTAAAAAAAATCCACACAGGCCGCCTGTAGAGCCAAAAAAAAAAAAAAAAGTTTTCAATGATATAAAACAAAGAAAAGCAGCAAACTGTCACACTGAAAACGGCAGAAACAGATCATATTTGACGAAGTGAAGGAGCCTTGCCCTTAGTTACCGTTGCTATGGAGAAGGGACTAATGGTAGCTAACAATTAACAAGCTAACTAAATTCAACAATCAGTATTTTTTGAAAGGATTAGTCTCTTTTTTTCAGCCAGAAATACAAAAAAAAGTTGATTGGTTGAGTCTCCAGCTGATTGTATGAAAAATTAGCCATGTAAATGATTCTAAAATATAAATTAGATAGGATACCCAGCAAACAAACCAACACAGGCCCCGTGTAAAGCAAAAATAAAAACGTTTCATCATTATAAATGGTCTAAGCAAGGGTATTTCAACTTGTTATTTATTGAAAACACATTCATACATAAGATCAGAGGTCTGCAAAGTCGATCATGACATAAGAAAAACTTAATCCCATACTTACCAACCATAATTAAAACCGCACACAGTCAACAACTCTCAATTGTTGTTTGTAGCAGTAGTTTTAATATTGCTCTCTAGACATGTTTTTATAGAAAAATAGTCATCTGATAAGTTCAGTTATCTGGTTAAAAAATGTTAAACCTTCATCTTGTCCTTCTCTGCAATAATCCATAATCTTTGAATAAGTAAATATTGTTGTTTTCTTTCCACATCACACTTGTGTACGTTGCACACTCGACCCACGACTGGCTCCAAAGTGGTTTTGATGTCATAAATCCTCATATAAACACATTTTTTTAAGCAGAATTATTCCTGCAGCTGAGTTTTCTTCCTTTTTTGGTTTTTTTTTAACCCCGGTTCGTTGTCTTGCCCTCTCTTCTGTATCTTCGGTGAAGTCTTGGTCCTCTTCCTGTTCAAAGGTTTGTGCCGTTGTGTTTTGTGTCCGATGATTCGTCTCTCCATCGTCAGCACCTCCTCGTACATGCAGAACGGCTTAACGTCCAGCAGGAAGGAGAAGAGCTGCAGCAGCCAGACGAACATCCGCGGCAACGTCGGCTCCACCTCCTTATAGTGACTCTTGCACCTCCTTTAGAGAAGAAGAAGAGGAAGAAGAGGAAGAAGACGTCAGCACCTGAGGAGTCTCCTCACTTGCAGCAGCAGCCGGAGGACATTCATGTGTTGTCATGTTTTGTGCATTTATTTCTTTATTTTGATGTGCATTTAACTTATTTTACTTTGCATAGCTTGTATGTAATATTATTTAGGTAAATCAGATTTATGTTTATTTTTGTATTAACTCTTATAGGTGAGGTTTTAAGATAAGCCACATATGTTTTATTTTTCTCTGACTTTTATTTTACGTAGGTGCAAATAAACCAATAAAACCAATAACCAAAATGAGAGGTTACCATTCTTTGCAGAGTCTGAGCGATGGGTGCCAGTATGTTGAGTTGGAGGGCGTCAGGACTTCTGATTTCAGGGTCACGACGCCATCCAATTTCTGCTGGTGAAGACTGGGTCCGTCCGCTCCGTCCTCGTCCCCCCAGCAGAATATGAAGCTGGACGGACCATCGCGCTGGACGCCCGCCATCCGAGAGGACAGCTTCTCGAAACAGATCTGCACCTGCTCTGCTATTCCTGCACACACACACACACACACACACATGATTTGAAGATTGAAATTAAGATTTTTTTATATTATTTGTCTCTTTATTTCACTGTTTGTCATTTAGTTTGTTTTTATTTTCTGACATTTGGTGTCAGGTGTTGTTTCAGAGTTTTTTTAAAGTCTACAATCTGAGAGTCTTACTTTTCCTCTTCATCGCTACCCATTTGTCCTTCTTGTTCATGTATATCAGTTTCTGTGCCTTCCATGTCTTCCTGTGGACGAGTGAAGAGAGAGAAATAATAAATATATTAGTGATTAAAAAAAAACATTTTGTCGTTGAATGAACACCAAACTCAATCAACAGCAAACAAACATTTTTAAAAAGGGCTCAAACATGCATTAATTAGTTTCCCATTCTGGCGTTGATAGTATAAAGGTGAATGCTGTGCTGTGGTTGGCTGACACCGGCACGCAGGTTTAATTTCTGGTGTGTCGATGTCTCACCTGGCGGTTTCCTGGTCTCTCCTCTGCTGAGCTCGGAGCAGAGCGGCCTGCAGCAGCCGGTACCACCGCCGCAGGTTAAACATGTCGCCTGGCAACACAACACAATCAATACACAGCTGAGTGATTGGATCAGTTATTGATTGACAATTAAGGTAATAAGATATTGTCACTATGATGTAATATTTTAATGAAGATGAAACAAACACACACACACCTTTATTGTCCAGAATGTTCACTTCATTTGATAAAATCCTGAAAGACACAAATCAAAGTGACAATTTTAATTTGTTCAGTATGGAGGCCCGGAAGGCCAAAAAGATCTTGTGTTGGGCTTCAATTAACGATCAGTTTCATTATTAATTAATGTGCTGATTATTTTCTTGATTCAACGTCAAAAAATATTGAGAGAGGCTCATTATGAAAAGGTAACGTCTTTATGTGTCTTATTTTTTCTTCGACCTGCTCACAGTAGAATCTAACAGATTTAATAATCCAACTCTAACTCACCCTCATCAAACTAAATAATGATAATAATTGAATTATAATTTGACACCTTCAAAGATTTACGTGACTCTTAACTGAACTGATTTCTTTTAACTGATCCAAAATCAATCAGAAATCTTTAAATCAGAGTTACCACTCGCTGTGGTCGTCCAGGCCGAAGAGGAGCTTCAGGGTGACGATGATGAGTGCAGCGGCCTGCAAGTCGTACCGAGGCAAGATGGAACGAGCCGGGGGATTGAACGTGTGGAGCGTTTGATCCGCCATACCGGCGCGCTCCATCAGCCTGCAGATCCACGGGTGGAGCTCGTCTGTAAGGGAGAGAAGAAGAAGTTTAATCCAAGGTGTTGAAGATGAGTCGCAGTGTTGTCGGTGTGGTCTGTGGTGTGGCGCAGGCGTACCGGGCAGGTTGGCGTCGGTCATGTAGCGCAGGCTGAGCATCGCCGGGTGCAGCAGACTCTGCCTGCCGATTGGAGGAAAAGCAGGAAGCTGCAGGAACAGAGCCAGATTCTGAGCCTCTCGATGCACCGCCTGGTGAGACGGATCCCTCTGCAGAGAAAAGATAGTTTAATACTTTAAGTTTTCTTTATTTGTGTTTATTCATATTTGATGATTTATCCATGTATGTCATCAAATGAGTTTTACTTTCCATCTTATATTACATTAAAAAAAAAATGTAAACATGTTTTTATATTATTCTAAATCAATTGGTGTAATTTATTTTGTTGTAAAGCACTTTGAGCTAATATTCTTGTAAGAAAGGTGCTATACAAAAAAAAATCATAATAATCATTATTATTTATTTATATCTCCTTATTTTCATACATTTCTCCATATTTTTATATCTAAAGTTCACCTGAAGCCTCATATAAGCTTCAGACAAATGTTTTAAAAGCCTAATTAAACTAAATGACTGTGTGGATACTCTGTGTATTTTGGCCCCCATCACTTACATTTAATAATAATAACAATAACAATAATAAACTTTATATGGAGCCCATCTCATACATAGGAAAATGAAATACAATACAATAACACAACAGCAAATAAAAGTTAAAATGATGTTGTTACAAGACGGATAAAATAAATGTTTTCACATCTCTTTTAAATTTAGAGAGTAGTCCATCAATTCCAAGCATAATTAAAGAAATTTGAACTACCTTTTTTTTTTCTTTTTTCTTTTGATTGTCAGTATGAACAGGAGGAATGATTACAGTGATGAATATATGTTGAAATTATTTGGTTTTTCTATGTGGTCATATTATCTTCTGTAATATTGTGTAATTTTAACATTTTTTAGGTGGAGGTTTTCTGTCTCTCCCTGCACTGTATATTATCTATTATATTGTACAATTTTTTGTGTGTAATATAACATTTGTGCAAAATAATCTAAACTAAACTAAACTAAGGAAAACCTCTGATGCTTTAACACAGACTTGAAAAATTGTGAACTTTTCCATTAATGAAAATAATTGTTTAATTGCAGCTTATTCTTCACTTTATTGCTTTATGTTTGATTTCTGACCTCGTCTCTGAAGATGAGCGCATCTTTGCCCTCCAGCTTCATCTCTTCAGGAAGATCTTCGTAAGCGTTGCAGTACGGGACGAATCCTTCTTTCACCAACCTGAAACCCAACATCAACACACACATCACGATCCAGGACCGTTCAGCACCACGCCTGCATCCTCTCAGCTCCGTTATCGTCCAGGTGAGCTCTTACCTGAGCAGATCGCTGAGCGTCAACGCCTCGCGGCTCCAGACCAGAGCCAGGTGGATCAGAGCCAGAGTCTTCTTCAGGTTCATCAGACTGCGGCCACGCTTCAGCCGAGGCGTCAGGTAGGTGTCGGCGTCCATTGAGCCCGAACACTGCGACCATTCACTGGAGTAGTCTGCAGGAGGGAAGAGGAGGGTTAAAGGAGTATTTCACCTACTGCAGGAATGAGCGCTAAAAAAGGAGGTGAAGAGACTCATTTAAGCAGTAAAATAAAGAAGTACTTTGATGCATTAATGTATTTTTCCCATGAAAACTTTAAATAAAACCAATTACTTGGACAAATATAATATAAAAAGTATCTTTCAATTCACACCACAAGAGAAAAATGCGTAAATGTTGTTTTAATGAAATAAATCGATTATAAAATGCACAAAACACACAAGAGGAAAACATGGAAATTGTTTTTTTTTTTTTTTATAGGACCTTAAACATCATTTAGCTCAAAGTAAAGATTGTATCTGACTATCTAACAGGTGATTTTGTATTAATAAGATGATTTATGGTTTATTTTTATTCCAAAAGTTTAAAATGAATTTAGTGAGCATGAAGCATGAAGTACTCTCTGTACTTTATTTTCTGTTTTCTCCATCAAGACAAAAGCTGATATCTGCAGTTCTTTAACTTTCACTTATCATTTATTCTTTGGTAAATCCAGAGTGTTATTATATTCATCTGGTCTTAAAAGCAAACAGTGAACAGTTTTTATATCTCAGGTCTCTGTGACTCTACCTGTGTTAGAGGCGGCCGTGCTGGACTGGTTCGCCTCGCCATCCGTCTCGCTGGCCGATATGACGGTGGACTCGGGAGCGCTGTCCGACTCTGAGTCTGGATTTCTCTGAGAGGAGAGAGATGAGGGAAGCAGCGTCAGACAGAAAACTAATATATTTCTTTATTAATGTGACTCCGCAAATCAGTTCAGCAGCATTTTTTTACCATCATCGCCATCGTACCTCAAATCAAGTCAAATTTATTCATACAGCACATTTAAAAATAACAGAAGTGCTTTAGATAGATAGATAGATAGATAGATAGATAGATAGATAGATAGATAGATAGACATTTTTTGGCAATGATCCCTAAAATATGATTATCAAGCCTTTGTGACACATATATACAATGGTGGTAATGATATTTTACAGTTTGACAATAAACTTTATGGTATAACCTGATATCAGTGCACTGAAACAGTAATCTTGACAGGTAATTTAATAATTATAATTAGCTACGGGGAAAAAAACATGCATATATTAAACTTGAATGAAGAAAAAGGATCAAATATACATTAAAGGCTGCCTATATTTGAATTAATTCATTTATTTTTGCTTTATTATTGTTTAATCATATTCAAGTATTGTCAATATATATATATTTCTTCCCATCCTTTGTATAGTATGTTGTTCTGTTTGTTTAAACTCAATAAAGAAGTATCTAAAAAAATGCTGCCTATATAACTTAAAAAAGAAATAAACAACAACTTATTTGCTGATAACAACATATCTGTGATAGGCCGATAATATCAGCTGATTAATTAATCCACACAGATTTTATCCAATGAAGAGGTGAAATGATTTAAATTTTTGGAAATATTGAATAAGACGCTGGTGGAAAATGAAAGGTTCCTGAACAGCAGCTTGGATCATGTGACCGATCATGTCCGCAGGTTGTGAACGCACCAGTTTGAGTCTGGAGCTCTTCACTGGGTTGTTGGTGAAAGCCTGCCGACTCTTCTGCAGGTAGAGTCTCCACAGCTGACACAAAACCTGGTCCTGAAACAGACACAAACCCAACAGGTCAGAGTTACGTCCTGAATCTGAAACTGTTCCTTCAGCTTTATGAACAAAGAGGATCCGGATCGGACCTTGAAGTGAGGCGAGACTCCCAGTCTGAGCAGAGCGTCGGCCTGGTTTCTCAGGATGAACTGGAAGCCTTCACAGATCCTCCACTCGCGTCCTCGCTCTGAACAAAAGAGACAGAAACAAAAACACGTCACAGCCTGCATTTAATAACACGAATAACACTATACATTTTTTTAAATCAGCCTTTATAAATTAGTATAAATTCTGCTGCTTCGTGTTATCATCATTTTATCACCTCACATGAATACGTTTAAAATGTTTCTGTGGATTTTAAAGGAAGGTGACTTACAAATTGATGAAGAAATCACTTCTTTTTTTTTTTTTTACTATAAAGGGTCAAAAACTGTTTGATTGTCTTTAAATTGAAAATCTGAGATATTGGAGAAGCTTGAACCAGAGAATTGAGAGTTGAGTTTTTTCTTAAAAATGATTAATATATAATCAGTTATCTCCAGTTTCTGTAGCTTCACCAAGTTTAATTTAAGACCTTTTATATACCACATAAAATACAATTTAATAAAATTAAAAAATAACATCTTTTTGAATAATTGATTAGTCATTTTAGTAATTTATTCAAGCAGAAATACTGAAAAAAACATTCAATATTCTCCCATTAAAACATCTTTAATGTGGTGTTTTGTTGCTTTAAAAAAAATGATTTATATAAAACTGTAAATCTCTTTCAACTGCTGGTCGAACAAAACAAAAATAAAACATTTCTTGTGCTGAGGGAGGCTGTGATGGATTTTAAGTAAAAAGATGGAGATGAGTGACACGGAGCAGGGAAATATGATTATTTGCTTTGTTAGTCTTCTTGTACATGAGCGTTTTGAGTTCATGTGACTGAAATAAGCTAAACTAAACTAAAGTAAAATTCATTTATAAAGTGCTTTACATAAGCAATATATCATTATATAGAATAAACAAGTAAAAGATTAATTGAAGTATATAAGTACTGTATATAAATAAACGTGAAACAGAGCTGACACATGCGTATTTATAAATATGTTCAGTTTTTTTTGTTTGTTCGTTTAGTTTTTTGTCCTCTGTGAGACTCCGTACATCGGGAGCACTGACCGTTTTTCTTAGTTCTGGCTCCTCTGCCAATGGTGGAGATCCGAGTGGTGCCGGGAGTGAAGTTCAGGTCCACAACCTCTTTGGTTCTCTGAGGATGTTCGGACACATTGACACATAATTAATAAACATGAAGTCGATACTGCCACCTGCTGACAGACTGCGGTACTGCAGCCCGAAGGGAAAACTAGGCCGGCTGGTTATCAATCATTTGAAGAAGACAGATGTGAGATATTAATGTCAGTGAGTAAAGCAGACGGGATTATTATTAGTGCGGTTTTATTTAACCAATCACACGACCCGATGATGTCATGTTGTTATATACACGAGGCTTGATCGGTGTTAAATAAAGCACCGCTATCCTGCACGTCATCAGTGTCAGAGAGTTTATGTATCAGACTATCAGAGAGACATTATAGTAAACATTATAATGAATGTAGAAACATGATTAATAATTCCTAAATATTAAATATAAGCCTTAAAATAGGTAGTCCAAGTAGATCATTTATGGCTTAAGGCTCCACTTTCCTGAGTCCTGGGGAAGTGTGACCCTTGTGTGACCCTTGTGTGCATGTAAATTAATGTCTTGTTGCCATTTGGAATTAGCCAGTAGTCATGTAGGTTGAGTTTTTTGACCAATCACAGATCATTTCTTTGTCCCTTCAGAGATTATAATAGATTATAGGTTTGTTCTTTGCTTTTTGAGATGAGCTGACGTCAATCTGTGTTTAATCTTTAACCCAGGAGTATTATTTAATCTTTGTGTTTAGTGTTTTCAGACTTACTCCACTAAAACTGGAACAATAAAAAAGATTTTTCTGCTCTATAAAAACATATATAGCTCCTTTTTTACTCGTCTCTTTATTGTAAACTCAGGACTTTTGTTCATATCAGAAGTCGAGGTGTTGGCAGGTATTTGATGCTAAATCCCCTCAAGAACTGACTAGCTGTTTCAGTGTAGTTAGCATGGTGATTTATCCTGGGTTAAAAGTCATGTTTACAGGTCACAGATCAGCTGTTGTTGTTGTTGTTTACTTGTTTACCTCGATGACGTTGTGACAGGACCTGCAGTAGAAATGACACTCGTCTGAAATGCCCCAATCCACCGCTGAACACACCCCACAGGGCTCTGTGTAGCCGGCCTGGAGAGAGACACACACACACACACACACACACACACACACACACACACACACACACACAGTTTGATCACAACAGTTCTGTCATATAGGACTAAAGAAACTAGAAAATATTCACATTTAAGCAGCTGAAATCAGCGAATATCGACTAGATTTTTACTCAAAATGTCAAATCAAGTTTCAAAATAGTTAATATGATGATTATAATTTATCGGTTTATTGGTTGACATCAAATTGCAAAACTACAAACAAGAACAACAAGCTTATAAGACACAAAACTAACATATTAGTGAAGCAAAAAGAGAATAAACTACTTAAGAATATCTGCTTAATATAGTATATTTTATGTTTATTTTATGCTCCTGCAGTACAAAGATAAAGTGAATATAACATAAATGAGTAGAAAAACATCCATTGAAGCAAAATCAGGTTAATGTAAAGTTAATTTGCCAAAGTGACACAGTGATATAAATAATAACTTTTAGGCATCTTAACGCCTCTTTACAACACATAAACAATTATCCTCTTCTCTCCTTTATTAAAGACTATAAATCATCCTTTAATGGGTTTAAACGCTTTGTGAAGTTTTAATGAGACCTTCTGGTAAATTCGGCTTCAAAAATAAACATGTTTAACATTTATTTAACTAAATTTTAGTGTTTATCTTGTTTATAAAACTGACATATTATTAAATGGAGTCTGGTGCAGCAACAAATACACACTAAATATTATCTACTAAAGTTATCTACCAACTTTATGAGACTAACATGTGTGTGCAGCATTAATTACCGTGTGCTCTTCGTCCATGTTCACTTAATTAAAGCCGATTTATAGTAAAAAATTGATGTATTTGATGTACTTCGTCTGTAGATCCACATGCATCAGGTTTTTTTTGGGGTTTTCTTCTTCTGCTGTTATTTCCGGTTGACTGAACGACTCCAGAGCGTCACTGCTGCCCCCTCAGGCCAAAACATGAACTACACCTTTAATTCATAAAGATAAGAGACAGATGTTACTGATGTATACTTTAACTACATCACTCATAATAGTTATGTACTTTTACTGTAATACTGGCTCATAATACTTATGTTTTTATACAGGACTTTTACTTGTATTGGAGTATTTTTTCCATTGCAGTATTTGGTACTTTTATTGAAGAATCTGAGTATTTCTTCCAGTACTGATCACAGTTTACAGTGTACTGTGATTACTGCACTCTGTCGGTATTTTACAGGTTTTCAGCTGTATATTCAGTATATATTCAGTATATATTCAGTGTATATTGAGTGTATATTCAGTATATATTCAGTGTATATTCAGTGTATATTCAGTATATATTCAGTGTATATTCAGTGTATATTCAGTATATATTCAGTGTATATTCAGTGTACATTCAGTATATATTCAGTGTATATTCAGTGTATATTGAGTGTATATTCAGTATATATTCAGTGTATATTCAGTATATATTCAGTGTATATTCAGTGTACATTCAGTGTATATTCAGTGTACATTCAGTGTATATTCAGTGTATATTGAGTATATATTCAGTGTATATTCAGTGTATATTGAGTATATATTGAGTATATATTGAGTGTATATTCAGTGTATATTGAGTGTATATTCAGTATATATTCAGTGTATATTCAGTGTATATTCAGTGTATATTCAGTGTATATTCAGTATATATTCAGTGTATATTGAGTGTATATTGAGTGTACATTCAGTGTATATTGAGTGTATATTGAGTGTATATTGAGTGTACATTCAGTGTATATTCAGTATATATTCAGTGTATATTCAGTGTATATTCAGTGTATATTCAGTATATATTCAGTGTATATTGAGTGTATATTGAGTGTACATTCAGTGTATATTCAGTGTATATCTCGCAGTAAAAGCGGATTTGGATGAGATCAGATGTTATAAATAGACCAGTCCAGATGTCTCTCTGTTATTCTCTTACATAAGATGAACGACAGACACGTTTCGCTTTTATTTCATTCAGTTTATGTGTTTATTTGTGCAGCTTTAACACCTTTTTACACATAACACTGTAAAAAATCGCGTCAAATGACTTACTTTCTTTTTAAATGTCGCAGCTTTTTAGGATTGAAGCGTGTTTGAATCAGCAGAGTCAAGCTCCACACAGTGAGAACAAAACAGGAAGTTGGGATTAAAAGAGAAACTGGGACATTAAAGAGACTCCTGGACTGAAAATACTGTTTAAATCAGATTAATAGAGATTTATGAAGAGCCTGAGTTTAACTGAATGAAAAACAACTTGAAACTGCTTCATGAAGGGAAATAAACTTCACAGAAAATATGATTTAATGTAATAATACAGTAATACAACTTTTTTTAAATTTATTTTTTATTACATTTTTTATTTGTTAGTTGTGTGTATATGCTGGAAAACTTGGATTAAGTGTTTTTTTGTTTTTTTAATTAATTAATTTATTAATTGTAATCTATTATGTGTATATATATATATTTTTTTTTACTTTTATAAAATAAAATAATATATACAATAATAATAATATAATAATAAAATATATCTTTGGTGATCGATTTCTTCATGTTTTACTTTTTGATATTTACTTTTATTTATTATAACATAATATTATCATTATTTTTTTTTAATAAGGGAGAAAAAGGAGATGCCAACTTAACAATTTTAATTAGATAATTGATCTTTCGTGGGGGGAAAAACCCATTTCAGACAGATTTTAGTGCTGAAAGAAAAATATTTATATAGTTAAATAAACGTGTTTAACATGTAGATGGGAACTTTATTTAACCCTCCTGTTGTCCTCTGGCCAATTTTGACCCAGGAGGCATTAACCCAGGCATTAACTAAAAAAATGAGGTATACTTTCATTTAAATGAGCCCTATTCACCAAAATGTCCATAAATATGTGTAAAACCTAATAATACATTAAAATGAAGTCTAAAACAAAATTTAGTGATAATTTATACTTTATAAACAGTCAAAGTAAATTTTGACCCATGAGGATGAAAGTTGCACAGTATGCAATCAGATTTGTGTAAGAATGATCAAGCAAAACGTTTTAAACATAAAACAAAAATAAAAAATCTGAGAGATAATTAAAAAATCATCCAAGCAACAAAAAAAAAAGTCATCTCAAAAATAAAACTTATAACTTGCAAACAAATTATGTAAAAACAAGGAGCGCAAAGGAGAGAGCTGAGTTTTATTTACTTTTTTTTTTATTACTTTTATTTTTTTTCTTTGCTTGGATGATTTTTTATTCTCTCTCAGATTATGATTTTTGTTTGATGTTTAAAAAGTTTTGCTTGATCATAATTTCTCACACAAATCTGATTCCCACAGCACATTTGACAGGAAGACAACAGGAGGGTTAAAAAAAAAAAAAAAAAACGTTTCTCTTATTTTGTAGGCAGCTAATTCTACTTCCGCTCCCCGCCGCTGCTTCCGGCTGCTAACTTCACTCTGCAGCTGTTCTTCCTGGTTTCACACTGGAGGCGTTTTTCTGCCACTTTCTAAACAAAACAAAGACTTCAACTGGACGAGATTAACTCCGCTGTAACTTCACATGTCTTTCTAAAATATCTAGTTTTACATCTAAACTTTGGTCAAAGTGTTAAAAATCTGATGCGTTGAGAGGTTTAGCAGCGACCTTTTCTTTCTTTTCTTTCTTCCGTTCAGTTCATCCATCAAACATGAGACAGGAGCTGCTTTTATTTACTGTTTTCATCGTTTTAACAGAAGCAGCTGTTCATCCGCCTGCAGACACACAACAACATGACTACAGTAAGTGTTTTTAACCTGGTTTTAATCCCTATCAAGTCATATTAATGTCTAAATAAAACAAATGAGAGAAGTATGTAGGAGGTATGGAAGCCGTGTTCTACCAAAATAAAAGAGAGATGAAAAAAGTATGTAGGAGGTATGGAAGCCGTGTTCTACCAAAATAAAAGAGAGGGGGGGGGGGGGAATGTTAAAATTATGAAATAAGTAGGTAAAAATATTTTAGCTTTAAAATTTAAATTAGGAGATCAAAATTAAAAGATAGACATAACTTTGATTTCCTGTGTTAAAATTATGAGAGATACTTATCAGATACTAAAGTGTGATAGTGCATCAAAATTATGACTTTTAAAAATATCAATTATGAGACACTAAGTCAAATTAATTTGATTTTAATTTTATTTAATGCTTCAACTAACGTTAATTTGTATTATTGAATATCCTGATGACTATTTTCTGAATTAATCTGGTCGGTAAAATGTCATGAAATTGTAAGAAATGATTGTCTTCAATTGTTTTCAAAGTTGACGTCATCAAAATGTCTAAAACATAATCAGATTACTAGTATGGTTGGGTGATGTGTCATATGAAAAATGTCCTATCAACATTTACATTTTTTTATCACTTGTCAATTTTGAATTTCCCCATAGGGTCATCAATAAAATTCACCCTTACCTTAAATAAACAAGAGCAGTTGTGCAAAGCTGCATTAAAAAGCAGTGACAGTCTATTTGGGTTTGTTTGAAATGGATATTTGCAGTAAAACAGTAAAAACAAACTAGTTTCGCAGCTGAATATCAAACAGTTGATGTTGTGTAGAAGCGTTGACAGAGCTGACATCATGCTAGCTAGCACCATGACATTTTAATGGTTCATGATCTAATATCGTCATATCTCACATCTCTAGATTACTGACATGATGATAAAGAAAAGCAAGAAATTGTAGAAGTTTAACCTTCGTGTCGTCCTCCCGGGTTAAATTGACCCCGTCGGTTTTGACGGTTCCTTCTTTCCTCCCTTCCTTCCTTCCGTCTGTCCTTCCTCCCTCTCTCCTTCTCTCTTTCTTTCCTTGCTCTCTCTTTCCTCCCTTCCTTCTTTCCTTCCTCCATCCCCTTTCTTCCTTCCTTCTGTCCTCCCTCCCTCCTTCTTTCCTTCCTTCCTTTCCTTCTTCCCTTCCTTCTTTCCTCCCTCCCTCCCTCCTTCTCTCTTTCTTTCCTCCCCCTACCTTCCTCCCTTCCTTCTTTCCTCTGTCCTTCTTTCCTTCCTTCCTCCCTTCCTCTTTTCCTTTCTCCCTCCCTCCCTCCTTCCGTCTTTTCTCCGTCCTTCCTTTCCATCCTCCCTTCCTTTCCTTCCTTTCTTTCCCTCCTTCCTTCCCTACTTCCTTCCTCCCTCCTTTCCTTCCTTCTTCCCTCCTCCCTTCCTTCCCTCCTTCCTTCCTCCCTCTCTTCCTTCCCTCCTTCCTCCCTCCTTCCCTTCCTTCCTTCCCTCCTTCCTTCCTCCCTCCCTTCCTTCCTTCTTCCTCCCTTCCTTCCTTGACTCAAGGACAACAGGAGGGTTAAAGTGGCAAATATTTTGTCATTTTTTGCTTTAAATCTTGACAAATGATTTTGCTTGTTTATCAAAATAGTTGCTGATTATTTATTCTGTCCATCAATCTCAATGAGACTCACAGAATAAATTAAAATCTCTTCTTCAGGCTCTCTCAGGTCGATGCTGGACGACTTCGACGTGCTGCCTCTCTCCAGCCTGCAGACTCACTCCGTCCACCGACGCGACGTCCAGACTCAAACTCACGTAGAGAAACTGCTCACGTTCGACGCCCTGCAGAGGTCAGACGTCACACTTCGTACAGTTCAGTGTCAGTTTGACTCGTGCAATTTGAACGTCATAAAACGAATATTTCTTTTTTGGTGTGCAGACACTTCAGACTTTACCTGAGGACCAACGACGAGCTGTTCACGGAGGACTTCAGGGCCGTGATCGTAGACGAGGACGGCCAGGAGCAGACGTACCCGGTCAACAGACACAACTACTTCATCGGACACGTTATTGGTGAGACTGACTGTGTGCATCAGTCTTTTTATTATTTACAAACTACATTAACAATATTTTTCCTCTGACACAAATGTATAATATCCGTATTTATGCAGATGATTGATTCAGTGGGAACCAATTGGCTCACAGCTGAGAGGAAATGTAGTAGCATGTAGTTATTTTGGGATTTTTTGACACCAAGAGGAATGTAGAAAAACAGCAGATTAATCCTTTAATTCTTTCAGGTGAGGAAAACTCTCGTGTTCACGCTCACATCGACGACAACGAGTTCTATGCTCACATCCTGACAGACGAGACGGAGTACAACATCGAGGTGAAATACAAACACTTATCATCAATCTGTGACGTTTGATTAAAACATAAGAAGAAACCCTGACGTGAGCCGCTGTACTATCTCCTCTCTCCTCTCTCTCTTCAGCCTCTGTGGAGGTTCACGCCGACGCCCCCCGATGGTCGTCTGCTGATCTACCGCTCGGAGGACATCAGGAACCTCAGCCGCCTGCACCAGCCGTCCGTCTGCGGCTACGTGACCTCCGACCCCAGCTCCATCCTACCCGATGACATCAGAGTGGCGTCAGCGATGATGTCGGAGGGCCGAGAGGGAGAAGGTCAGTCAGAGTGAGCTCAGACAGAACGTGACGTCTGCTTAGACCTGTCATGATAACTACTTTAGTTGGACGATATATTGTCTCAGAAATAATCACGATAAACGATATTATTGTCATTTGAAGATCAGTTCATACCACTGATATAATGATAATATAATAGCATAATAATGCGAAGGGGGAGCGGGGGATGGGATTGGAGAATGGGTGCCACACTTCTGTAAAAACACAGACTGCCATTATGGGCTGGGACAGAGTTATTTACCTTTAATTCTTCTTCCATGTATCATACGATAAGTCAATATATAGACATGACAAAGTTGATAATGTTATTATTGTGACATAAAATGGTCTTCAAATGACAATAATATCGTTTATCGCAATTATTTCTGAGACAATATATCGGCCAACAGAAGTAGTTATTGTGATAGGCCTCAGTAAACATAGGAAACATAGCAGGGCTGCAACTAATTTAATATTTTCTTTATCAATTAATATGCTAAGAGTGAAACAGTGAAAATTGCCCGATATAATTTCTTTTGACGTCTTCAAAAGTCTTGTTTTGTCTCTCCGACAGTCTACAACCAGAAGATGCTCAGTTTATCTTCATGTACAACAGAAAAGCCTCACAAATGGTTCATTGGTTATCAAAATAGTTGCCAGTTAATTTTTTCCGTGCTTTAATACAACCTCACAGAGCTGCTAGCATGCTTCTTTTCACTCAATCATTTAATCACATAATCTATAAAATGTCACAAAAATAGTTTAAATTAGTCTAAGATAGAGTCCGACTAGTCCAAAACCTCAACGATATTCAGTTTACAATGATATAAAACTCAAAGAAGACAATCTGAGACATTAGAGAAACTGGAACCAGGATGTTTTTAACTTTAAACTTGTATAATGTTGTCACCTGATCAGAGCCTGTGATCAGAGAGAAGCGTCAGGTGCACGACCACAAGAAGAACACCTGTCCTCTGCTGCTGGTGGCCGACCATCGCTTCTTCGAACACATGGGCCGAAAGGAGGAGAGCACCACCCTCAACTATCTGGTCTCTGACTTCTCTGACTTTTAATCACCATACCTCAGATTTTAACCATTTAAACATCTCACCGCCTCCAAGCAGCGACGTTAACCTTCCCGATTGTGTTTCCAGATCGAGCTGATCGACCGCGTTGACGACATCTACAGAAACACTTCGTGGGACGATGAGTTCTCGGGTTACGGCGTCCAGATCCAGCAGGTGAGGAGCATGATGGGAAAAGAAGCGTTAGTTTGCAGAGCTATATTAACATGAGTCAGATTATAGTTTCAATTTGTTATAGAAACTTCTGTGCTGCAGAGTGAGAAGTGGAACATTAGTTATTTTTGGATAAAAGTATCTTTTATTAATATTTGAGGTACTAGGAAACATTTTCTGGAGGTGGTTCACATGGATAGTGAGAGCTTTAAATATTTAATGCTGTCCTTTTATAAATGCCTTAATTTTAGAAACAAAAAAGAAGAATTGCCTTGTTAGGGATTTCATTTATTCTATTCTATTAGTTTTAAAGGTTTTACAGAATTCTGCATAAACTAATCTGAGAGATCCAGCAAATCATTCAGCTTCATAATTTAATATTTCTGACCTTTAAGTGATCAGTTTAAATGATCAAACTTATAATTATATAAATGTCCTTTAATCAGTTTGTAATCAATCAGAACCGTTTGGCTGTATGAACAAAGTGTTTATTAAACAGGCGGAGGAGTAAATGTAACCTGTGCTGCTGTGTTTGTGTTCTCAGATCATCATAGAGAAAGCTCCGACCCACGTCGATCCAGGAAAAAGTCATTTTAACATGCAAGGAAGTCCAGCGAGGGACAGAGACGTTTGGGATGTCAAGAAACTGCTGGAGGTAAAAAAATACCTGTTCAAATGTCAGCTGTGCAAATGTTAGCTGTGCTAATGTTAGCTGTGCTAATGTTAGCTGCTACTGGTTGTTAAAGAAGCTGTAAAAAAACAAAAAACAACAACAACAACATAAAAGCATTGTCTACATTGATTTTTAAGTAAAACGTCTCCATTTTAAGGAAGGAAAGATGAAGGAAAGGGAGGAAGGAAAGATGGAAGAAAGGGAGGAAGGACAGATGGATGGAAAGAAGGAAGGAAGGGAGGCTAGAGGGAAGGAAAGATGGAAGGAAGGACAGATGGATGGAAGGAAAAATGTAATAAAAGGAGGAATAAAGGAAGAAAGAAAGGAAGGAAGGAAAATAAGACAGGAAAGGAAAGAAAGGAAGTAAGGACAGATGGAAGGAAGAAGGGGAGGAAGGAAAAGAAGACAGGAAGGAAGGAAAAGAAGACAGGAAGGAAGGAAGGAAAAGAAGACAGGAAGGAAAGAAGGAAGGAAGGAAGGAAGGAAGGAAGGAAGGAAGGAAGGAAGGAAGGAAGGGAGGAAAAAAAGACAGGAAGTAAGGAAGGAAGGAAAGGAAGACAGGAAGGAAAGGGTCGCTTTGCCACAAACATAGTGTGACGTTTTAAAAAAGGTGATTCCTAAAGCAGCTGCTCATACAGACAGTATCACCAGACTTCCCTTTTATATCTTTGAATCCTGACTGTTGGATCTCTGCTGCGGCTTCGTGTTTCTTGCAGCAGTTCAGTGTTGACATCGCATCGAACGCCTCCACCGTGTGCCTGGCTCACCTCTTCACCTACCAGGACTTTGATGAAGGCACTCTGGGTCTGGCCTACGTCGCTCCGTCCAAACCCGACATCCCCGGAGGTCTCTGCTCCAAAGGTGAGTCCTGGAATCCTGGTTAGATCAGATTAGATTAGATTAGATTAGATTAATTTTTGTCTTGGGCTAAAAGTGCTAGTGTCCTATAAGTTTCATTGCAGTTTTAATCAAAGTGTTTGTTATTAAAGTGTTGTATGTTCCTCAGGCTGTCCTTCTTCTTCTAACGAACAAGGGATGATCTACCTCAACACGGGCCTGACCAGCACTAAGAACTATGGGAAGACCATCCTGACTAAGGTGTGTCGGCTTTCTGAACGCTGAATGTTCATACATTTGTAACAAAAAGATGGCGGCCTTTCTTGCAGACTTTTAAGTATATAATCAACACAATAAATCAAAATGGATCAGGGCTAAGTTGTGACCTTTTTGTGGTCATACAGGTCAGTTGAAAAGAAATTATATTAAATTTAGAGCGGAAACAATTCGGCAATGAACAAGAAAATGAGTTGTTCCATCTTTCTTTCCTGTTTTATATATCAGGGTAAACTGAACATCACTGGGCTTTAAACACCTTTTCACATTTTTCTGGACATAATATTGCCTGATCAAGTACCAGATTAATAAAAAAGATATTCCATGGATTAATTTATAATGAAAATAATAGTTAATATTGGATTTATATTGGTCAGATGCACACAAATGCCACTCACAAGGGTTGATGATGTGGTAGTTGGCAGCTGTTACTCTATAAGCTGTTGTGATTATCTTAACGTAGTAGTTTTAGTTGCCTAAACTCTACGAAACTTTAAACCATAAAGTTAAAATATATAATATATAAAGACACTTTTCCACCTATTATGTTGTGTTTGTCAGAGGATCGGTGTGTTAAATGTTGAAAGCAAAATAATATAAAAATATAAAGCATCAATAATAGAAACCTAAGATGATATTGGGGTCAAAACAATACTTGATTTTTGACACAGATACTAGAAATATACTTTTTTGATACCTCACTTTTAAGAAATATAAACTTCAAAGTAAAAGTTGTCACAAAAGCTGCACAGGAATTAAGCCTCAGTGAAAGAAAAGAAAGAAAGAAAAACAGTATATAATTGTGAATGTTTCGTTGCCGTCTCCACAGGAAGCAGACCTGGTGACGACTCACGAGCTCGGACATAACTTCGGAGCAGAACACGACCCCGACAACATCCCGTACTGCGCTCCACGAGAAGACCAAGGAGGCAAATACGTCATGTACCCCATCGCTGTGAGCGGGGACCACGTCAACAACAAGGTGCTGCCTCATGATTTCTCCTCATATGTGGAGATACTCACATGTTTATACTGTTTTATAAATGAATCCCATCATGCTTATTAGACAAGTATGCAGCATACAAAGAATATATGTCTTAGGGTTTGCTTCCAAAAACACAACAGAGAAGAATAAAAAGACCCAAAGGTAATAATAGATAATGAAATAAGGAAAATAATGATACATTTACACCAAGAAAGGAAATGTATGAAGGTGACCAGAGCAAAAATGAAATATGATATGAGCAATTATGTCACAGTCCAGTTTGATGACAGTGCAGTTAATAATAATAATAATAATAATAATAATAATAATAATAATAAGTGTTCCCTGTGTGTGTCTGCAGGTCTTCTCTAACTGCAGTAAGCGCTCCATAGTGAAGCGTCTGAGGTCGAAGGCGGCTTCCTGCTTTAAGGAGAGGAACACCAACGTGTGCGGGAACTCGCGGGTGGAGCAAGGCGAGGAGTGCGACCCGGGTCTGCTGCACATGCACTCTGACCCCTGCTGCACCGACACCTGCAAGCTGAAACAGAAAGCTCAGTGCAGGTCAGAAGAAGAACTAAAAAAAAGGGTGTTTTTATTTTCTGCTAATGCCGTCAGACAGCAGACGATGGTATTTTAAAGATCCATCATTGAATCCTTTTTTCTCTGATCTGTTGGTTTGGACATTTTAAATGATTGAAATTAGAAACGCAGCGAGTGACAGATGAATCACAGAGAAGGCAGATTTATTAGTAGAGCACAGGGGGGTCAAACATGCGGCTCGGGGACCAGAACCGGCCCGCTGAGGTGCCTTTCCTTCCTTCCTTCTTTCCTATCTTCCTTTCCTTCCTTCCTTCCTTCCATCTGTCCTCCCTTCCTTCCCTCTTTTCTTCCCTCCTCCTTCCTTCTTTCCTTCCTTCCTTCCTTCCTTCCTTCCTTCCATCTGTCCTTCCTTCTTTTTTTTCCTTTCTTCCTTCCTTCCTTACCTCTTTTCTTTCCTCCTTCTGTCTGTCCTTCCTTCCTGTCTTCTTTTCCTTCCTTCCTTCTTTCTATCCTTCCCTCTTTCGTGATGACTAAACTCAAAGGAAGGAAGGAGGGAAGGACAAATGGAAGGAAGGAAGGAAGGAAGGAAGGAGGGAGGGAAGAGAAGAGGGAGGGAAGGAAGGAAGGACAAACGAAAGGAGGAAAGAAAAGAGGGAAGGAAGGAAAGAAGCAAGGAAGGAGGGAAGGAAGGATGAATATTCTTAATATAAAAAAACCACAAATGGCATCTTCAGGTTTTTTAAATGTTTATTTTACTCTGAGACATTTAAAAGATTTAAACTAATCTCTTAATGACATGATTTCTCTCTTCCTCTCCGCTCAGTGACAGAAACAGTGCGTGCTGTAAAAACTGTCAGTTCGAGGCCGTCGGTGAAGTCTGCCAGGAGCCGATCAACGCCACCTGTAAAGGACACTCCTACTGCACAGGTCAGCTCACAAGGGTCAAAGGTCACATAAGCCCACGGCTCATACATGTGATTATTTATAACGTTTAAGTTCACAAGTCTGTCATTTCTGTATAATTTCCTGGGAAGTTTCCTGGAGAAAAGAAAAATTGAATCTGGTAGAAATTACACATAAAATACTGAAGATAAGTTGTTAGAATGAACCTACAAAAATGGAAAATTTTACATGTTTACAGACTTAAGTTTTTAATGATGAATTAATAATGAATTTGTGTTTATTTGAATTAAATTAGAGCAGTTATATGAAGGAAATCCTTTGGGAAAATTGCTAAAAACCGCTTATGAATTCAACTTATTGATCTATTTTCCCTGAAAGTACGTTGTTCTTTCAGGAAACTTTCCACAGAAATGATAAAGAAATGATTAAAGACCTTTAAATAAAGCGTCACCATCAGATTTGAGGACCGGGTCTTTGTGTGTTTGTGTTGACAGGAGTCAGCAGCGAGTGTCCGTCTCCAGAGAACGCTCAAGATAAAACGGTGTGCTTGGACAGCGGAGAGTGTCTGAGTGGAGAGTGTATTCCTTTCTGTCAGGCCGTCCTGAAGCTGCAGCCGTGTGCCTGCAACGGTACGACGCTCAGATGCTCCGATTCCCAAACACAGCTCAACAACTTCAACAAATTGCTTCATGCTCAACAACTTTATACATTCAGTGTTTTCATCATCTTTGCTTCATGGTGGATGTTTAACTCTGGTCTCAGTTTGTATCAGCTGCAGTAAATCATCTTTTTTCTTCTTCTTTATAGACACAAACACTTCCTGTAAAGTTTGCTGTCGGAACAGCAACGGCGTCTGCGCTCCCTACCAGGACAACATGGGTCACTTCCTGTTCCTGCGTAAAGGCAAACCGTGCACCGTGGGCTTCTGTGACGGAGCGGTAAGATGATTTATTAACCCTCCTGTTGTCCTCGAGTTAAGGAAGGAAGGAAAGGAGGGAGGGAAGAAGTAAGGAAGGGAGGAAGGAAGAAGGAAGGAAGGGAGGAAGAAGGAAGGAAAGGAGGAAGGAAGAAGGAAAGGAGGAAGGAAGGAAGGTAGGAGGGAGGGAGGGAGAAAGGAAAAGAGGATGTAAGGAAAGAAAGAAAGAAGGACAGAGGAAAAAAGGAAGGGAGGAAGGTAGGGGGGAGGAAAGAAAGGAGGGAGGGAGGGAGGAAGGAAGGGAGGAAGGAAGGAAGGAGGGAGGAAGGAAGGGAGGAAGGAAGGGAGGAAAGGAAAGAAGGAAGGAAATAAGGAAGGTGGGAGGGAGGGAGAAAGGAAAAGAGGAAAGGGGAAAAATGGAAGGGAGGAAGGTAGGAGGGAGGAAAGAAAGAGAAGGATGGAGGGAGGGAAGAAGGAAAGGATGGAGGGAGGGAGGAAGGAAGGACAGAAGGAAGGAAGAAAGAGGGATGGAAGAAGGAAGGGAGGAAAGAGAGAGGAAGGAAAGAAAGAGAGAAGGAGGGAGGGAGGAAAGACAGACGGAAGGAAAGAAGGAAGCAAAAGAAGGTTAATACTTTGTCTCCTAAATATTTAGACTTTTCTCTGAGATCTACTTCTACGAGTCTGATCCAACAAACTTTCTTTATGTCACAAACCTGTCTCATAAATCTGGTTTCAGTCTGATGAACGTCACCTCTTCATGAGGAGATTAACATTCCTGAGTTTGTGGGCGAGTTTCATTCACAAAAAAATGTTCCCCAAGAGTAAAAAGAAGGAATTTGAAGCTGTCAGAAATCTGCAAATCACATTGTGTCTGTAGTCGTGTTAGAGGAGCTGAAACTAAGTATTTATGAGTCCTGACTTAAATAAAAAAACTTTAATATTTACGCGTCTGACAGCTGTCAAAAAAAAAAAGAAGCTTCAGATTAAAAGGTTATGGGGAAAGTTAAAGGAAACTTTCTATAAATATTAATGTATTAATAGACAATATAAAGCGATTAGCTCTCAGAAAAAGTCTTGAGAATGTTTAAAATCCACTTTCAGATTCACAAAGCTGTTATTTTATTTATAAAAGCAAAAAAAAAGATTGATTTCGCTGCATCCAGACCACATTTAAAAAAACTATATATTTACTTTTGTCTAACCTCGACTTATCTCCAGAGAGTAGTTCTGTGTAAGGCAGACGCTACTGAGCATGTGCAGGGAAGCAGTTCAGTTTATGACTTACTTATATAATCTAGCACAGAGGTTTTCATATTGTGTGACTTGAAGTGAAAATATTACATTATAGTTATCAAAAGGAGATCAAAAATAATAACCTAAATGTGTCTGATTTGATTAGACGGATAGTTAAGAGATGCAGTTTTGGGGAATTGTCCCACTTTCTCAGAGTCACAATCAAATAAAAACCTTCAGACAGACATTTTTATATATATTTAATGCAGTCTGAATGATGTCAAAAAGCAATATCAGACTATCTTGGCTCAGTTGTTGAGTGTTTATGGGATTAAATAACACAATGACGATCCCACATCCATTCAGGAATTAAGCAAAACTAAACAAGTAAACAACGGGGGGCGGGGCGGGGCGGGTGGAGGAGCACAAATAAGCTACTGAAGCTGTAAATAAAGCCATTTCTGCACATGCTCAGTGGCGTCTGGTGTAAATGTTTCCGTGCTGTGGGCTGTGATCTCCGCAGGGGAAATGCATGAAGCAGGTTCAGGACGTGGTGGAGCGTTTGTGGGATTTCATCGACAAGCTGGACATCAACACGTTCGGGAAGTTCCTGGCTGATAACATCGTGGGCTCGGTGGTGGCGTTCTCGCTGCTGTTCTGGGTTCCTTTCGGCATCCTGGTTCACTGTGTGGTGAGTCTTAGGCTTTTAATCCTCTAAATCAGGGGGGTCAAACTTAATAACCTATGAATAATTTACATATTATAACTTTACTGTAATAAAACGACTTTTTACTGTGAAAAATTAGCAATTTCAACATTGTCGGTCTGTTTTTTCTAGATTATTTTGCACAGAAGCTGCTGATTGACAACATTTTGCACAATTTTCAATATATGAATGTTTTAACTAAATGAGCACAATGTGTATTAATATATATATATTAATCATAGAGGTATATATTGTTTTTTCAAAGAGTTGTTTTCATCCTCAGTATGGGGGGAAAAAACTCCTGAAGCAGCAGAAAAAATTGGAAAAAGCTGATTTATTCTACAATATAACCCCTTTGCCCCCCCAAAATTAACTAATTTTAAACAATTAAACATCCAGATCAAACCTGAACATTTATACTTACATTATTAATTAGTTTTTATTATGTTTAGTAATTCACAGTTCAGTAAATGTGAACTAAATGTGTCTCAGTTGAAGTTTTTTCTCACTTTTCTTTTGTTTAATTTCAGGACAAGAAGCTGGATAAACAGTACGAACAGACCACCAAGTCTCTCTTCTTCCCCAGTGTAAGTTTATATATAAATATAAGTAATATGCTGCTCACTTCACATTCATAAGCAGCAGATCTGTTGGTTTTTTTTGCAGGTTTTAGGCTGTTAAATATAAATCATCAGACGTTCGTTTCACTTCATTTCTGTTGAAATCGCTTCGAACATCGAACATTTAAAACTTCCCACAGAGAGAAAAATCCATCACAGTCAACTTAGTTTAGTTTCAGAGGTCAGAGTTACAGTTTTTTGTCATGGTGTTGGTTTGCAGCTGTGAGCGGAAACAGGCTGCAGAAGTGTGAGTCAGCAGCAGAAACTCATCATCATTTATTCTGAAGCTTCACTGAAACTCTTTACAAACTGTGTGTTCAGTTTAGCTGCTGCTCACCAGTAAATGTTTCTATCATATGGAGTTCCTTCACAACTCTCTCAGCTGATAGGTTGTTGTTTTTCAGATTGTTCTTGAATGCACCACCAAGCATATTTTTGAAAGCTGTCACTGCTCAGAAGTTTTCAGAGATAAAATCAGAGCTGAAAAATGTGATTTTATCATTAAGTTGATTCACAGAACATTCTTGTTCCAGTTTCTTCATCTGAAGATTCACTGCCTCTCTTTGTCTTATTACTCAGTTAAATGTGTTTTATATTAATATACTCTAATGTTTTGGATTGTTCGGTTGCAGTAAAAAACCCTCTAAACTAAAAACGTCAAATTGTGTCAAAATCTTCTGAACATAATTGTTTTAACTTTGACAAAAACAAAAAGGTAAATAACATCTTCCAGCAGCAAGTTTCACGTCTCTGCAGGTTGATTTTTATAGAAATGAACTAATAAATGCTTCACTTACTGAACTACAACATTAACTTGACTTTGAGTACTTTTAAGTATTCAAAGTTGACATTCAGTACTTATTAGATATAAAATCACATGTTCGGATGTTGTTTTACTAAGAAATTAATGACATGTTTGTGAAATATAACAAGAGGTTTTGTGACATAATTAGATTATTGATGCTGTTAAAGCAAGAAAAGTTGGTGGTTTATTATTGGCTCAGTTATTATTTGATAGTAACAATAATTGCAGATAAAATAACTTTGACAGAAACTTAAATATGATTTAAACTGTAAAAAGTTTTGAGTCTCTTTTAGTTAGTTTAGTTTGGTTAAACTCAAATACACACGTAGAAATAAAGTAAATAATCATACGTCCTTGTTCTCTGTCCTTCATCTCCATTAGAAGTAGTGACAAGCCAAAAGGGAAATAATAAAATAATAATAAGTTTAATTTACATAACGCCTTTCGCAGACCCGAGGATGGTTTAAATACAGAGGCTAAAAGAATCTAAACCAAACAAAAAAGGACAAAACCAAACTAAGCAGAAGAGGAAAAACAATAAAAGAAAGAAAAATAATATTCTTCTCCTTTTAACTGTGTTGTTTTTTCCCAGAATGCCGAGCTCCTGAGCAGCCTGGAGTCTGCGTCCGTTCGTATCTTCAAACCTCCGAACTTCTCCACCACCTCCGCCGCTCTTCGCTTCCAGCCGTCCAGCCCCCAGCAGACCAGCACGCCTCCCGTCTCCGCCCCCGAGCCCGTCCCCACTAACGGCCGCGGCCCCCTGGACAGCCCCCGCATGGCCACCATCGAGGAGGACACCAGCTTGGACTCGCACCTGGACGAGGAGGCGCTGGAGGAGGCGTTCAGCCGGCCGGGCGGCTCGGCTCCGCGCTCCTTCGAGGACCTGACGGACAACAGCGTGACGGGTCGGAGCGAGAAGGCGCTGCTGTTTAGACTGCAGCGGCAGCATCAGATCGACACCAAGGAGACGCAGTGCTGAGGGGGGCGAAGCCAAGACTGGACTGAAGGTCTCAGATAAGTTTAGATCCTCGAGCTCGTGAGGAGAACTAAGAGGAGTTTTTTTTTTTTTTTTACAGTTTTTTAACCTCTTCCACTCCATCCTTTATTTTTTGTTTGGAGCAAAAACTAAAAAGATCCAAATTAAAATGTTTGTAGCTCCTGAAGCTCAACGACGATCTGCTTAAATCAGGTTTTTACAGAAAGGAAACCTCCAGAAGTTTATTGTGAAAGTTTCAGAAACATTCAGGAGCCGTTTTCACATCGAACTCTTGACGATGTCCGAGGGAGTTTCTCTTTCACACATGTAGCAAACAGCAGGAGATTATCCATGTCAGACGTGGAAATAATCAATCAATCAATCAATCTTGATTTGTATAGCGCCAAATCACAACAAAAGTCATCTCAAGGCACTTTTCACACAGAGCAGGTCTAATCTGTACTCTCTAATTTAATTTAAAGAGACACAACATTCCCACATGAGCAGCACTTAGAAACAGCAGCAAGGAAAAACTCAGCTTTAACAGGAAGAAACCTCAAGTAGAACCGGGCTCTAGGTGGGCGACCTAGGTTTTAGAGAGAGGGGAGAGAGGTCAGGTTTAGGTGAGGGGTGCAGGAGGCAGGACATGACTCAAAAAGTACCCTGCAGTTGTAATTTCGCATTTTTAAGCTTTTCATCTGTAATAAAACAGCTTTTATTTTGCAAGAAATCACAGGAAGTCTGGATTTAAATACCGTTTTGCAGATTGTGAACGCCTCACTGATTCGTCCTGGTGGTTAGCGCCCCGTTTCAAACCCTTCTGGATTGCACTGTAAAAGGTTTTAACCCTGGTGTGTAGTTCAAATACTCATCTTAAATACCAGGAGATAAAACATGGCTGGCACCTCAAACGAAAACAATACAACTAAACCAAAACGAGAGATCTTTAAAAAGTCAAAGTGTCAAAGTCCAGTTTAAGTTGGACCGCTGCGTTTATCCAGAACCAGTCACATGTGTAAAATAATATAAATATTCATATTCATCATATTATTTAAGTTTATGTTCCTCTTGGTTTAACAGTTGTTTGATTAATGGCTCGTTACGGCTTCCTTAAGGCTAGACAAATGGGCTCAATCAGTCATTACACAGACTTCCAGGGTTACAGCACAAGTGTGAAAGTGTGTTTAAGTGACACGGAAACAGAGCAGAAGGTTAAAAAAATTTGAAATATTGTCAAACAAATGTCTGACATCTGAACTTGATAGCACTCAATATAAATCATCTACAGGCGAACATTTGGAGACACAAGGATTTTTTTTTTTCCTGATCTGATTGTAAGACTCATTGAATGTCGAACAGTCGGCGTCTCAGTGGAGTTAACGAGATTTAACGAGCAACACGCTGTCGCATTGTTTCTGCAGCAAAACATCCGATCACATGTTCAACAGAATCGCAGCTTTGTGTGTCACGATTCACTCATTATTTAAAAAGAAGGCGATGTTGTAAAGGGGATAATACCTCCTTTATCCATTGCAACAGTAATATAATAACAAAATGTAGTAAAAATGTTGCTCCAGCTGCAGATCTGTTAGTTTTTGCATGTTAAATATAAATCATATGTTGGTTTTTAGTTTCACTTTTTCTTCAATTTCAGTGAAAATGAACAGAGAGAGAATCCATCACAGCAGCTTTGGTTTAGTTTTCGGGGTCACAGTTACAGTTTTATTCTCATCACTCTGTTGGTTTGCAGCTCAGGTTACATAAAACTGATTATTCTGAATGTCAGATGAATAATGTGGATTTACACATTTATAGAAACTCTGTACTCAGTTTAGTAGTTTTTTGCTTGTTTCTTTTTTTTAATTTACAACTTTCACGTTGGAAGTGTGTCGACAGCTGATCAGTTTTCAGATGTCAGACTGTCTTTGAATGCACCAAAGTAAAGTTTAACCCTCCTGTTGTCTTTCCCATCGACCGTGCAACTTTTAATTTATATTTTCTGCTTTATAATCATCCAATTCTGTGTTAGACCTTCTTAGCCAACTTCATTCCAACTTATTACCACAAGTTTTACAAATTTTTTGGGAGAAATTATGGTCAGTAAGCCTCATTTAAATTAAACTATACACCATTTTTGTCGTCCTCATGGGTCAAAATTGACTGGAGGACAACAGGAGGGTTCAGATCCGTCCCTGCTCGGAGCTTTTTTCTGTTCTGAAGTTCAGATCAAGAAACTTTGTATTTTATTATTAACAGAAAACATAAAAAAACAACAAAGAAAGAAAAAAGAAATGAGTCTCCCGTGTGGTCGAACCGTCCGTCCTCAGCTTCAGATCACACGTGGAGCTCAGCGTTAAATCAAAATGTTTCTATCAGGTATTAAACTTTGCCGTTAAATACTTGATCAGATACTCAGGCTTAAATATGCTAGAGCTGCAACTAAATTATTGATTAATGTGTCTGTTCTCAACCCAAAGATATTCAGTTTACTGTCACAGAAGAATAAATAAACCATCAAATATTCACATTTGAGAAGCTGGAATCTAAATATTTGGTGGTTTGTTTCTCTTCAAAAAAGATTCATTATCAAAATAGTTGGTGATTAATTTAATAGTTGGCAACGTTGCAGCTTTAAAATTTACAGAAAGCAGAAGTCGTTTACACGGAGCACGATGGGATAAAAGGCAGCGAAAGAATTTTAGTCTATTTTTGTTTAAATACGCATTTAACATTTGGCATTATTTCTTTACTGAAAGACACGTTTTTGTAGATTTTTTTAAAGATATTTTTCAATTTAAAGTATTGAAAAAATTGGATGGATTTGATACTAAAGCTCAGGTGTTGTTATGAGTGAGTTTGTGTGTTTATCTGCATTTTATTAACTCTTACATACTGTTCAGAGCTGTAAAAACACCTTATATACATTTATTTTTGCTGGACTTTTCCTAATTTGAACCACAGTATGCAAAAATGAAAATAAAATGCATCATTTTTTAATATGTTTGTGCAGCTGATTGACATTTTTATAATAAATCCAACATTTATTAATGACAGATGGGGGAATTTATGAATGTAAATTGGTGTAAAGACTAATTATGAGTCAGAATATGAACAGTATGTAAAGGGTTAAACAGGTTGCAGTCGACTATAATCAGTTTTTTACACGCATGCATGTGCAGAAGAAAAGATTTTTACACAAGCGATGAGTGAATTTAAAATAGTTACATCCAAAGCTGAACTGAAACCAGCACAAAGTCACATGTAGAAGTATAATAATAGTTATAATAAAGTTTAATAAAGTTAATTTCCAGCCAAATATTCAACTACTGTATAAAATAAGTCAGAAAGCAGCTTCTATCTGTCAGTGATGTTAAAATATTTCAGCCAGAATCAGTGTGGAGGATAAATCTGGTTCACGATGGATAGCAGCTTTATTTCAACAGCTTCTGCAACAACGGTTATCTTAAAAATGCATTAATCATCAGTTTTATCTAATAACAAGTTAGCCTCTTAAACGTCATAAAAACTGCAAAACTTCTATCACAGATGTGAGATGTTTAGAGATATTAAATATATTCAGTTTACTGTCACACAGACTAAATAAATGGTAAAATATTCACATTTGGGAAGCTAGAATCTGTGATATTTTTTTACATTTGTGCTTGAAAAAATGACTGAAATGATTAATCAGCTATCAGAATATTTGCAGCTCTAAATATGACAAGTGTTTGTGTTTGTAGAGTCAACTGACACTGACAGCTTCCTACTGTACCAGCCATAAAAATAACAAACTTTTAAAACTGCATCTTTTTGTATTTAACTAACATCAAACGATGAATCTTCAGCTGTTATCTTTCTTTACATAAAGAGCTTTAAAGAGTGAATGCAGGAACGTCTGATTATATAAAAGTCAAACTGCACTGAACCTGATTTTTTACAGCTTTAGATAAATATATTTAGTTTGATCTGATCTGAAGGTTTTAAACTCGAACCTTTCCAGTGTTAGTGCCTTACTAAAAAAAACTCTGTGTGTCATTTAATGCTGCAAAAGCTATTCAGATATATATCGTGGTAATATATTTTTTACTCATAAAGCCACAACGTGTACAGTTTTTTATTATGTGATAAGATGCCATTAAAAAGATTGCTGAAGAAGAATGAGACAATCAGAGTCGAGGGTGATTAGATCAGTATCTTTTTAAAGCCAGGTTTATAGCACTGCGTCAACTCGACACCGTAGCCCTGCACCTTCGATTTCCGACATTTTGGCTCTTCCGGTTTCCCCCTCCTGCCATACCGCCATTTTTTAAAGTGTTGGAGTTTCGTCATTTTGCAATAAAAGCATTTGTTGGTCAACGTCAATCATCTCCAACTCCCAACAACACTCTTTCCCTTTCTGTCGCCAATCAACGACTATCACGATAGACGCTTCAGACCCTTCAGGAACCTCACACCCCCTAGTGTTTTGGCCGTGAATTGCACGGCGTCGAACCTTTGACGCAGTACTATAAACCTGGCTTTATGTTCCCAAACCGAGGTACCCAGAAAACATTTTGTGATATCTTCAATCCCGGTTAAATTTGGTACAGCCTATTTATTGCTTTTTTTTAAGCAATTGTTGACTTGTACCAGAGTGTCAGTTCTGGTTTCTACCACTAGGAGTCGCCACTGTTTTCATCATTTTAAACCAATAACAATAGGTTTTTATTTTGGGAGGATACTTTCTTTTTTGCAATTATTATTATTTTTTGTGCTTAAATCTTGTGTTTTATTATTTTAATTGCCAGAATATTTATTGTTTTGTGGGATTTTTTGGCAATTTTTGACTCGTACCAGAGTGTCAGTTTTAATATCTACCACTAGGAGTCGCCACTAGTCACGTGTTTAAAGTTTAAAACCAAACTTCGGTGAAAAATACAGATTTTCTTACAAGAAAATGGTTGTTTTTTTTGGGAGGATTCATTTTATTTTATTGTTTAAGTGTTATTTGTTGTCTTGTGTTTTATTATTCTAATTGCCAGTCGGACTGTCATTATTAAATTCTTCTTATTTTTTAAATGACAATCAGTACCAGTACTTGATCACATGTGCCTTCTCTTTTTCTGTGGTTATTTAAATGCACTAGTCAGTATTTTTTAAATGTTTTGTGCGGCTGATTCAGTGACGTGTGTTGTTTCTGTACGCTGTGACGTTTCTGTCGTTATATGCAGACGATCCTTTGTTATATTCTGTTAAATGTTCACTGAGTATTAACCTGTATAAAAGGTCTTTATTTTATGTTTAATGCCGCTGTGTTTACGTGTTAGCTTCACTGATGTTCAGTGAGTCTCATGTTGTGTTTACTGTCTTATTTTAATTTCTGTAAAGTTTGTTTTTGAACAGTTATGAGCAATAAATTGTTGAATAAGAAAAAATAAGAACGTCCTGTGATGTGATTTCTTTCATATGTTGTCAGTTTACAGCTAAATGAATAAAAGACTTTTTTAATGTCATATTTTAGACTTCTTACACTTTTACAGGTTGTCATTTTTTCTTAAATCTCTGCAAACAGGTATCTTATTGTTGCTATGTTTTCATCTCATCAGCCCAACAGAGCTAAAAGAAAAGGTCCTCTGGATTTAAGGTAAAAAGTATTTTTTACTGTGTTTCAATTTACAGATAATTCTCCTTTAAAATAGATAATCAAATATAATGTAGTAAAGAAGAGCTTTAATGCCTGACACTGTTGGTGTAATTATGTAGTATTAGTCTTTCTGTTCCTCCTATCATCGTCTAAAATGGCAATAGGACACTATTTCTGCTAAGTGTTAGAACTACTTACTTAACAAGCCCTACCCCAGACTTATCACTCCCTAAGAGTTACAGAAAAGAATGAATGAATGGCAAGTCAGAGCTGATGTCACCCCAGTGGCGAATACCTGGCACGTTCCGGATCCTCCCGTAAGGACGTCTCCCCTCAGTGGTCCGAAGAGCCCCAGCGCAGCTCCAGTGAGCCGCCAGCCCAACCGTGGTGGTAAGTATCGTTCAGTTTTGATTTGTGTAGTCATGAAGAGAGAGAGAGAGATATGGATGGTCGCCGACTCCCTGCTGATTCCTACACAGTCTGGCGTCGTCTCTCATCAGGTGCCATGCTCTCTGTGATCAGCTGCCGATCAGCTGTGACCCCTTATCAATCAGTCACTCCCGCCAAACAAATGGGCAGGGCGTGACCTCTCACACCAGACAACCAATAATGTGCATAGATGCTAACTCTCAAGTTTCCCACCCAGCTCTGCTCCACCAATAAACATAAGTTAAAGTCTTAAAGTGGAAAAAAAATGTCAGCCTGAAACAACAATATAGTTCAGTCGAGTCAGATTTATCTGAGGAAACAAACTCAAAACTCGCTGGATAAACATTTATAAAGAAATTCACTTTATTTAGTTTTTTTCAACATAACTAAAAGTAGAAAAACAACCAGCTGAAAACTCATGATCCGTCCTGAAGGTGACGATTCCTTTGGAATCATGTTTCTAACAAAGAAACCGTCTTTGTTAAAGTTCATCATCATCATCATCTTCTTCATCGCTCTGCGGACGAGTCAACATCAGACCACAGAGCGGACAGGAGATGACATCACAGAAGGGGCGTGGCCTGTTAGAAGGCGGGGCTGAGGGCGTCGTGGAGGCGATGGATGGCGATCTCCACCATCTCCCTCAGAGTCTCGTCCTCCTCACACGTCACCGACTGCGGGTGAAGACACGGAGGTCAAAGGTCACACAGGTAAAAGGACGTCATGGTGTTAAGAGATGGATTAACAGACAGACAGATAAATACAGCAGTGATTTAAATGAACAGGACTGGAGTTAATATATCATTTTTCTAAGATGTGTCATTTTATTCTAATTGTAGGTTGAAAATTAGCTTTTTAAATTATCTTTGGTTCATTTACTGTCATTTATTCTGTTAATGAGCATCGCAAAGACTAGTCCCCGGAGGTCTCACTCTGCTAGGATTCTTGTACTCACTCTGGTTTCTGGGTCGATGGACGCAGTGACTCCGTCCACCGTCACGCTCATGTCTTTACCGTCTTTGAAATTCACGCAGTTGTCTCCGAACATGTCGCTGCAACACAAAATATTAGTTAGTATTCTCCTTTTCTGAAAATCACTGCATCATGGCTTCAATAATATGACAACACAGCAGCAGTTTAAGTCATTTTAAAGTTGTTGTTTTTTAAATTGTGAATAAATATACTGAGAATAAATCAAATTAAAGTAACTGAATGAAAGAAAAGTTTCATTTAAAGTTTTATAAGATAAATTTTCTAATATTTGTCTGAGTGAAGTGAACTCACTGCAGCATGAGCACCAGTCTCTCCAAAAACACGTCCATGTCGAAGGTTTCCCGTTTCCCTTCAAGAACTGAAAACAAGCAAACATGGAAAAGTCTGTTAATCACTGTAGTGTTTATACAGTTTAGATATACAGTATGTGTATAAATCTATATTGAAAACTGTGTGTATTGTGTGTTGTGTTAACTTCTTACACTTCTGTGCAGTGGGGTTGGATTGGACCTCCAGGACCACCGTAGCGACGGCGTCAGCGTACATGTCGTTGAGCGGGTTGGCGACCCACTGAGGAGGAAAAACAACAAATTCAGTCACATTTGAAGCTGATTTTACACAGATTACAGAGTTTGAGTTATTTTTACTACAAATGTCATAATGACAAATATCTGAGTAGAAGGGGAGGTACAAGTCTTAGATTATGTGATCTTTTTTCTTTCCTTTAGGAGCTATGGACCAAAACCAGCACTCTAAATTACTGTATTGACTCTAATATGAGACTATTTTTTATGAAAAATTACACTTGAAATGTTGGGGTTTTATTATAATTAAGTTGTATTCATTTTTAGTCATTTTTGAAAGAAATGACAAATTTTTGTTGGTTTCAGCTCCTCATATGAGAAGATTTAAAGCTTTTATGTCTCATACAATGACAGTAAATTGAATATCTTTGGATTTTGAAATGTTGGCTGTATAAAAAAGACATTCAAAGACGTCACTTTCCGCATTTTTTCACTCTTTCCTGACATTTTATAGACAAAACTATTAATTACTTAACTGACAAAATAAATGGCATTGATAATTTCAACCAATAATTATATATTATATTCAATTTCTTCTCTGTGTAGTTAATCGTTATTGCCTCAGAAACAAGTGAGGATCGTGACTCTGACCTCCAGCAGCACCATGCCGGCTTCATGAACCAGAGTGATGCTCTTAAAGATCTTGATGGTGATCTTCTCCGCTCCTTCTACCTGCTCCACGTCTCCTACAAACAGACACACAGACGCATATTTAACAACTGGAAACATTGTGAATATTATTTAATGAGTAAATATGTCGTGCCTGCTGTATATACATCTATGTGTTGTGTAGTTATAGACACTGAATACTGAGTGTTTTCCTGCATGATGACGGCAAATTAACTCCACTGATTTCAGTCAATTGGACATTAAAGTGAAAATAAGTAAAGTAATGGTTAAAATCACACCATTAATAAATAAATCAGCAAATTATTCAATAAAAATGATAAAAATGTTAGTTGAGTGGACATTCTCCCGTAAAGAAACAGAAGCGTATGAGCTCGGGTGAGGTTTCGGGTGCGCTGGACTCACCTGCGAGGCTCCGCAGCTGGCTGACCAGCAGGGAGATGGGTCCGCTGTACGGGATCGCCTGACTTTGCGTCACCGTGCTCATACACAGATCTGTGTAGTCTGAACAGAAAGAGGACGACAAACACAGTGTCAGGAAACAACGAAGGACTCAGGAGATGTGTTCAGGGACACAGTGAGAAAAGCAGGAAGAGTAATTATAGACTCAAAAGGTTTTAACATACTGAAGTCACAGAGGTCAGATTCCACACAGTCATTTAAAAGTAGATGTGAAGTTTATATTGAGCTTCATCAGTCTGAGTTAGTCATATCAAGTGATATCTGACACATTTACAGTCTTTTTAGCATCAGATTCCCTCTTAGTGTTTCCCTGTTGAGCTGCGGTGGAAGTATAGGAACAAAAGGAGTAACGTTGAAACATAGAAGATGAAAATTTGACTCATTTGGACGACTGAAGCTGTCAACATCCTTTTCACAGCTGTACTAGAAAATATAAGACTTCTGTAAATGAAATATTTAAGATTTCTGAATCCTTTCTAAAGCTTCTTTGTTTGAGGATTGTCAACATTTTTTCAAATAGTCAACAAACCTCAAAAAGAGACGAAAGCAAACAACACATTGATCACCTAAACACACAGGTTTGTATAGCTATCTTAGTGAGGACATTCATTGACACATTATGAATTCCTTAGCTCCTAACTTTAACCATCACCCTAAAACTAAGTCTGAAGCCTAAGAAGCTGGCAAAATGTCCTCATTTTCCTAAAATGTCCTCACGTATCAGGTGTGAAACTCTGGTTCTCACAATGATAGCTATACAAGTACACACACACACACACATACACACACACACACACACACACAGAGAGAGGTACTGACTGGAAAGGTCGGAGGGCGTCAGGATGTGATAGTTGAAGTTTCGTTTGACGAGGATCCCGGAGACCCGCTGACCCTGAATGCACTTCTTATCAGCCAGAACGCCCATCACCTGCAGCAAAGCATGCTGGGAGTTAACGGGGCTCAACAACACACAAACAAAAAACAGACATGGAAGCTCACAGAGAGACGAGAGCTGGAGCTCTAACAGGGATCGGGTTTTTTTGAAGATTCTCAGTAAACTAAATTTCTCTTTTGATATTTTTATTATTTTATTTGAAGCAATATGTAAATAATAATAAGAACATCAAAAATGTGTTTATTAATCGATGCGTTAACAACTCATTTAATTGCAAACTGTTACAATAATTAATCTAAAGTAATCTGACAGTTTCAGACGAACCTTTGCGAGTTTCTCTCCTCTGAAGTTGAGCGTGACGGCTTCAGTGTTTCTCGGGTTGTGAACTTCGATGTCGACCTCGTCGTTGTCTTCGTACTCTCGGATCAGAGCCGCCTTCAGACGAGCCATCTCGTTCTGCTCGCCGTGGACCAGAATCTGAAGACGACGACAACACAGAGAAAACATGTGAAGCTTTATATATCTATATTTCCTTTTACATGCTAAAAGGAAATATGATAACATGTTTATGTTTGCATGTCACATTTAACAAATGTAAACAGCATATGTAAACAACTGCTTCTGTTAATTGTTCATGTTGTTTAATACTCTTTATTTCCCCCAAAAATTAAACAAACTTACAATATTAAAACACTAATTTATAATATCATGCCTGTGCCCCAAAGTGCAAAAAGGGGGGGAAAAAAACTGGGAAAAAACTATGTTTAAGAAAAAAAAAATAAAATGAACAAATAAGAAATTGACAGCTGACACTGTGAGGTCATGTGATTACCACGTGCGGAGGCTTGAGCGCTCTGATGAACTCGCTGGTCTGTTGGTAGTCGGTGTGAGCAGAGAAGGAAATGTAGTCCACGGACATCTTCAGAGGAAGCTTCTGACCCGACATGGTGGCGATCTCGTCCGGCTCCGTCATGATGTGCTGAAACACACACGAAGACACGCACACACACGTTAACAAAATTATGACATCACTTCCTGTATAGTTCAGCCTCTGTCTCTAACCGGCTGTTTTAGCTCCTGTCTCTTTAAAGCAGGATTTTGGGATGTTTGTTGCACAAAATAAGACATTGGAAGATTTGGTCTCCTGGACATTTTTCACTATTCTGATATTTCATAGACCATACAATTAAGTAATAAAATAACAGAAGGCAACTCAAAATAGTGATTTTAATAACTCCTCTCTTTACTAATCTGGATGTTGGTGGCTCAACAGTAAGAGGACGACGTTCAGAAATATTTTAAGAAGAAAAAGAACCTGAAACCATAAAAATGAAGGGGACAGAAACTTATTTTCTTGGGTCCGAGCTCACCTTGGCGAGCGTTCCCTCAACGCAGTATCCAGCGATGATGACGCCGTTCCTCTTGTCGGTGCACCAGCTCTCAAACAGCTCTCTGGACAAACCGCTCTGCATCATACCCGGAGACGCCATCACCACGCTGGGGCCGATGTCGTCGAAGTGGTCCATGCTCTAAAACCCAAAAACACGGACATATTAACACTGTACATAAAATACTAAATACAGACATTTAAACTTTATCAGCTGTTACACCGAGCGCTCTCACTCACCTTCAGGTTACTGATGTGCTTGAAGACAAACGGGTTGTTGATGTTGATCGCTTTGCGGATCTTGTCGTTCATGGCGTTGATGTAAGTCTGGTAGACGGCCATGCACTTCCTGGCCAGAGATGAGGCGTAGTAGATGGGAATGTCGTGGAGCTCCGGGTGGTTCTGCCAATACTCATCTGGATCACACACACAGTATAGATCGTATATTTAGTATATACACTGTATATATAGATTAGATATTCCTTTATAAGTCCCACGATGGGGAAATTTACAGAGTTACAGCTGGACTGTCATGATAACTACTTCTGTTGGACGATATATTCTCCCAGAAATAATGGCGATAAACAATATTTTTGTCATTTTAAGAACATTTTATGCCACAATTGCAGTTAACATGATTATTTACCTATTTGAGAGGTTCCCTAGTTTCACCATAATCATTTACAGCATACCTGCAGCCTACATGCATGGCCCACACACACCCAGTATATGTTTGATAGTAGGTTGAGAGTTTGGGTTTTTTAGAAATGCCAGGAGTCATTTTTATATGTCGGGGCGAGTGTGATGCTCACCAAAAAAAAAAGAAAAAGGATTTTATGAGTTAAGTAGTTCATATACACGTAAGTCAATTTCTGTTTGTCTTAAAAAAGTAAACAAAAACAATTTTATGAGCATCACTCAGGAGAGACTCAGCAGCCAGACATTTCTCCGCTCTCAGTTTCGTAGCAGCTGAGATCGTCACTACAAAGTCAAAGTCATGTCGATGTATTGTACGATAAGTCAATAATGTCATTATTGTGACAGGCGTAGTTACAGCTACAAAAATAGAGAGTATCAATAAAAAGAATGAAGGAAAGGAAATTAAATAAAAATAGTAAAGAGTAAAATTGGTCCACTCAAAAAATAAAACATGCTGTCCGGTTTGAGTGTCTGAAATCAAACACACAACAGACTCAGTCATCTCACCCAGGATGAGCAGCAGCTCCTGGGCTCGTCCCAGAGCGAAGACGGGGATCAGACAGCGACCCTCTCTGTTCACGATGTCGTGCACCGTGTTACAGAAACGAGCCTCCCTCTCCTCTCGCTTCTCGTGGATGTGAGTCCCGTAGGTGGACTCCTGACAGAAAGAAAGACAGACAGACACGTTGTTCAGGTAAACTGTAAGTCTGCTGATATTCTACATTTTTCTCTACGTGCAGAAGATATATTTATATTTTCACTGAGTCACTACACACACCTTCCTGCTGTCAGAAACACTCATTAGATCATCAAATACAGATTCATTTCATCCTGTGTATTTGTTATAAACTACAGTAACCCGCAGAAGTTATTGAACCATTTTAAACACATATGAGGCATCTTATTGACTTGTGTGGTGAGCTTTTAGTTCAGAGATGTGTCCGCTGCTTGCAGGCCTAGTTTCACAGTCTAATTATGTATCTGAGAGGTGTTTTTTACACCCTCAGTAGGAACCAGTAACTTGCAGCTGAAAGACACAGACACACAGAGGAATAACACCTTTAATGGTGAGAAATGTTTCGGTCGATAGGTTTCTATTCTTGCTGAGCTGCTGCAGGACAGATGTGAAGTGGGGGACGAAGTGTGAACATTTAAGAAGAAGTGTGCCCTTGTCTGCAACTGTATCATGTATTATATTCTGCCCAAGTTGTTTATGCTCTATATATTTTTATTCTGTTTTTAGGAGGATGTAAGTCTGAGTTTTGAATGTTGAGCCACATGTAAGATGATTTCTATCATGACAAACAATAATGTTTCTGAATCTGGATCTGAAATACTCAATTAATAGTAAAAGTCCTGCAGATAAGATGTTATTTAAGTGAAAGTATTTAGGTATTGTCATCTAAATAAAACTTAAATGTTCTGTAAGTATGAAAAGTGAAAAGTCAAAGTACTGACGGTGATGAGGATGTCTGGTTTAACACTCGGGATCTCAGCTGCCATCAGATGTCGATCCTCCTGACGGGAGAAATCTCCTGTGTACAACAACTACACACACACACACACACACACACACACACACACACACACACACACACACACACACACACACACACACACACACACACACACACACACACACACACACACACACACACACACACACAGAGTTATTTACCTACAAACACTTTAGAAATAAGAAAACGCTGATATATCCACTGCAAAACTAAAACAATACAACTACTGAAAGAATAAATCATGTCATCAGTCACGTGACCAGCGTGTGTTACCTTGACGCCGGCGATCTCGATCATGAACATGGCGGCTCCGAGGACGTGGCCGGCGTGGTAACACCAGAACTTGATGCCGGCCACTTCCTTCACCTCGTGGAAGTTGATGGTCTCAATCTTCTCCATGCTCTCCTCCAGGTCGGTCTCTGTGTACAGCATGTCGTCCGCCGAGATGTTACTGACAAAAAAAGAAAGAAAGAGATCAACTTTACTTCACATGGACGGACGAATGTTTATTTATTTTACTTTTTCGACCTGCCACAACTGATTTTTTGCTCCATATTTTGGCCGCTCCTACCTGACTTTGACGTAGTCTGACAGCAGCCAGCGGTAGATGGCCTTAGTTGCGTGTGTCATGAAGGTGCGTCCTTTGAAGCTCGTCTTCTGCAGGAACCAGGGCAAAGCTCCACAGTGGTCCAAGTGGAAGCTGAAGGAGGAAGAGGAAGAGGGAGGTCAACGTTTTAACCAGGAGTTATATGTTTTTAGTACAGTAGGACGGTAGAGGAAGAGTTTTTGTGTGAGTGAGTGTATCAACTAAGGCTGCTAATATGGTTTAAAGATATGGTTCAAACTGTTTCAGAGGAGGCTCAGTGAATGAAAGAAAAAATATTACATTAGTAAACAAAAGGAGATCACATTGAGCAGCTTCATTGTGTGTCATTTGGTTAAAAAGTTTGTTCACAGATATAAAAACCCTTCTAGGGATAGATGTTGCAAATATGTATTCATTATAAACACTGTGATACTTGCATTGGACAGTTGTTTTAGTCTGTCCCTATTAAATAAACCATAATAATAATAACAGTAGTTTGGGGGAATGTTGCTGCTCTTCCCACTTTCCAGAGTCAGAAACTAATAAATACCTTCAGAGAGACATTTTTAATATATTTGGTGAAGTCTGCATTATGTCAAACAGCAATATTATGCTATTTTGGCCAAATTATTGAGTGTCTAGGGGCTCAAATAACAGAATCATGATCCCACAGCCCTCTAGGAATTGACTGAAAATAAGCAAGTAAACTAAGGGGGGGGTGGGGTTTGCCTGAGGGGGTTTGTCAGAGGAGTTGAACTCACTGGCTGATGAGCAGCAGGTCGATCTCAGCCGGATCGATCAGATCGATGTACGGCAGAGCGTCCATCCCCTCCAGACCAGGATGGATCCCACAGTCCAGCTACACACACACACAGATTGTTTTACACACTCTGCACACCGGCAGACTTTCATACTTACAGCTGAAGTGATGAATAAAATCAAAGGAAGAAGTGTTACCATGATTTTTCGTCCCTTGAACTCCAGGATGATGCAGGATCGTCCGACCTCCTGTCCGGCTCCCCTGGACACACACACACACACACACACACACACACACACACACACACACACACACACACACACACACACACACACACACACACACACACACATAGAACTTCACTCTCAGGTCTTATATACATCTAGGGCCTCGATTCCCAAAGCACCTTTAAGGCTCAGATGACCCTAAAACACATCTTACACAGGGTTCCCACACAAGTTCATGCAGCCTGTCTTATATCCTAATTTTTCCAAAACATTCACCTAATCCCAAACCATTTCCAGGCCTGGAAAACAGTTTTTCTAATTTCATAACTTTTCCATTAATTTCATGACCCTGGGAACCCTGACATTTATTTGACTCCCAATCAAGACACACTGGTAAACAATGCTTTAAATTGTTAAAATGAACTTAAAAACCATTGTGAAATGCAAAATAATGCTATAATTAATGCAATTAATCATTTATCAGCCCTAATATTAAAACATGATCCACTTAATCTCTTTATTTATGTTAATTAACAAACATATGTTGGTGGAAAATAACAATAATTAGTTAAAATGAATATAAAACCTTCATTTATAAGCCATAATTGTTAAATTTGAAATAAAGAGCCACATTTACTGATTCATTTCACCTCCTATAAAGCTTTATATTAGTGTTATTTAACATTAAAACTCTTAATTTTGACTCTTTTTGTTGATTAAACGCATTAAACTCACAGCGGGCGGATCAGCAGCTGGTCGCTCTCCTCCGCAGGAACTCCGCTGTCACTTTTACGTTTAGCTGCCATGTTTTTAACTCCAATAAACCCCGAAATATATTTAATAAAACACTAAATTAACTCCACATTCTTCTCTTTTAGCTTCAGTGCTGCCCGCTCTGCAAGCTTTGTTTAGAACTTCCGGTTCGGTCTTCAAATGTCTCCGTGTGCTGCAAGTAGAGGTGACTTTGGTTCCGTGTAGCTTGACTTTCATTCCGTCTTTTTTTCCCCCCCTCTCTTTTATGTCCTCTGTTTGTCTCAGGGTTATTAAAGTTAAGAAAAACTAAGGCTTAAAATAAAATTAGCAGTGAAAAAATAATTTTAACTGGGATCAAAAATTTTTTTTAAAAGAAAACAGAAAACTAAATAAAAACTACAATGAACAATGTAAAACAAACTAAAACCTCTGTTTGTTTTTGTTTTTATATTTTTATGGTTTTATTTTTTATGGTTTTTATGCTTTTTAATTTTTCAATTTAGTTTTTATTGCTTGTCTTGCTTCTGCCTCATTAGTTGTATGTTTTTATTGCCTTTGTTTTTAATGTTTTTTGTATTCTGTGATGCACATTGTGGGTTTTAATTATGTGAAAGGTGCTATATAGCCTACTAAATACATTTAATATTGTTACTATTATTATTATCATTCTTTATTCTGTTTTTAAACCAGCTTACTTCTGCCTCAATATGTCCTTAAACCAATAAAATCATACATCAACCTTTCTCAGGATCATTATCATGATACATAAACTGTAAATACAGACTGAAATTCAACCTGCAAGTTGCTCTTTAAGGTGCATAATGTTGGAGTGTGAACTGAAGTTATCTGCCCTCTTAAACAAACCAACGAAAGAAAATAAAAATAAATACATTTAAAAAAAGAAAAGAAGACATCCTCACCAGTTTTTCTTAAATAATTGAATAGACTCCTGAAGGCAAATAACATGTTTCAGAGTCAGTTCTTCACTCCAAACTACCTGATTTTCCTCTTTAATATTTCTCTTTTTGACAGTGACAAATTTAACATTGCTCACATAATCCTGAGGTATTTTCATTCCTTCATTTCAAACTTCATATTTATGGAAAAAAGACAGAAATGAAGTTTAAAATGAATAATTACAATTCTTAAAATATCTTTATTGTGAGACCAATTATCAGTTAGTGTGTCATCATTTCAATTTAGTAAATCAGGTTTATGAGCTATTATTCTTCATTTAGAGTTTAGAGGTTCTTTTCTTTTATCTTCCTCTTTAGTTTTCATCCCTTTTTCTAGGAATGGCTGCGTTATGGTTTTATATCATTGTAAAAACCAAGTTGTGTTTTATTAATTTTCTTCCTTTTTTCTGTTTTAATTATATTTTGACCTCTGATTTAATAATTGTACTATTAGTCTCACTGTATAAATAAAACTATTAAAATATAATAAACCAAAACAGACAATTGAAAGCGTCACTTTGAACGTTGGATTAAGAAAGAAATGTTATTTACAGCAGAGGAAGGAAATAATAAATGAAGAAAGGAATGAATAAAAAGGAGGTGGAGATGAGAAACAAATTAAATTAAATGAGGGGTCCAATTAAAAAAAATGGGACAAATAAGAAAAGAAGAAAAAAAGGAAGCGTATGTATTATTAGAAGAGATCAAAAGAGAAAGATCGGTTCATTTAAAGGACATAAACACAAAGTTTGAGTGTTAAAAGAATCATTTTGAATGTTTTTAATGACACTGTCTTTCAACAACATGACTACAATAAAATCAAAGTTCACATTTTACCCTCCAGTTAAAATTATTTCTCATATAAACATATACAGCCAAACATCTTCAGCCATCATGTTAAAAACTATCATAAAAATCACGTTTCCAGACTGGAGTCTCAACCATTAACCCATTTATTAAAAAAAAAAAAAAAAAAAAAAAAAGACAACACAGATTTCTGCTCTTCATCTCTTCTGTTGATGATGAGTTTTGAATATTTCTGGCCTGAAGAAAAAGCTGCAATGTGTCCGATTTGATAGCTGAATTGTCTGAAAATGTTTCCCTGTTGAGCTGTGGTGGAAGTATATTAACAAAAAGAAGGAATTTGGCTCTAAAAAGATTGTAACGTTGATAGATATCTACTTGATTTGACTCATTTGGACGACTGAAGCTTCATATTACCTTCAGATCAACTTTTAAATACATGTTTACACAGAAGGAGGACTGTGGATTTTGTTATAAGCGCATCATGAAGCGATCTTCTAATAGTCAGTATGAACAGGAGGAATGATTACAGCAAGAAAAACAGGTTTTAATGTTCATTTCGGTCTGTTGTTTTGAGAAAGAGTTGGAAAAAATTGTGAACCTCTCCTTTAAATTTCCCCGACAGTAGCTTTAATGTTTCCCCACTCTGTCTCACAGTGTCATAAATATTCTGCGTCATCTAGTATTTCCCCCCAAAGGTCCTGCAGGTTTGAACAAATCACAGACAGCAACAACATGGACGATGACAACATGAGTTTGTGAAGACGGAGGAGGTGAAGTTGGCAGTCTGTGTTTCGTTTCGCCGGGGTCCTGATCCAGAGGAGACGTCTGCGTCCTGACGGTGGACAACAGGAAGTGATAAGTGACCAGGTGTGACGTCACTCTGTGATAAAGTGAACGAAGGTGATGGGAAACACTCCTCGTCTGGTCGGATCTCCTTCGACGTGACCGAACTGAAACGCAGCAGAGAGGAGAGTCATGAATCACATCTCAACCACCTTCTCCTCTCTATCGATGACTCAAAGAGAAATATTGTACTTTCTACTCCACTACATTTATCTGTATCAGAGCTTAGTTTTTTCTTCTTTCCTCTCCCATTAATCATCTCACCACCCCTCACATTTATCTGCTGACCCTTTGGAGGGGCCCCACCCCTAGGTTGGGAACCACTGGACTAAACTAGCTAACTGTATATAAAGTAGTGTAAACTAGCTCCACCTCCAGCAGCTACAACAGTAACATGCTGCTCTAACACTGATGCTTCACTATTAATAATCTAATGATGTCATATATAATAATATATCAGTCAGAGGGACCAAACCACTACTTTTACTGTAATACTGCATACTACATCACTCATAATACTGCAGTACTTTTACTGTAATACTGCATACTACATCACTCATAATACTGCAGTACTTTTACTGTAATACTGCATACTACATCGCTCATAATACTGCAGTACTTTTACCGTAATACTGCATACTACGTCGCTCATAATACTGCAGTACTTTTACCGTAATACTGCATACTACATCGCTCATAATACTGCAGTACTTTTACTGTAATACTGCATACTACATCGCTCATAATACTGCAGTACTTTTACCGTAATACTGCATACTACATCGCTCATAATACTGCAGTACTTTTACTGTAATACTGCATACTACATCGCTCATAATACTGCAGTACTTTTACTTCAGTAGGATTTCTCATGTAGGACTTTAACTTGTAATGAAGCATTCTTACGTTGCTGTATTGCTACTTTTATAAGTAAAGGACCTGAGTATTTCTTCCACCACTGCTCTTGCATTCATGTATCAGTGATCAATGTCCGCCTGCTTCCAGTCTGTCCACTCACCCACCAATCGTTGTCCTCCTCTCCCTCCACCACGATCACCTCTCCCTCCTTGAACGTCAGCTCATCTGGATTATCAGCTGAGCAGTTATAGATGGCTTTAACCCTCTGAGACTTCTGCTTCTACACACACAAACACACACGTTTATTTTATTTATAGTGTACATACAGTTCAGTTTAGGTTGGTTAAGGGTCATTAAATTATATCAGTGCCGCAACTAACGATTGTTTTCATCATCAATCAATCTACAGATCATTTTTTGATTAACTAATTAGTTGTTTAGCCTATAAAATGTAAAACAAAATGGTTAAAAGTGTTGATTACTGTTTCCAAAAACCCAACATTCAACGTAAAATATATATTGTTATAAAGGACTAAAGAGGACAGAAAATATTCACATTTAAAAAAGCTGGAATCAGAGAATTTGGACATTTTTGTCTTAAAAAATATGACTTAAAACGATGAATGTATTATCAAAATAGACTCCCCACATTGTGGGTGAAGTGAACCAAAACTCAACAACTTAATGCAGAAAGAAGAAATGATGATGACAGAAAAGCAGGATTTCTGTGACTCTGCTGCAGCTCTGTCAGTGCTGGTGTTGCGTTTAAGGACTTACGGGGAAGGTGCTTCTGGGTTTGGGTGTCGGAGGACCCGAACCCGGGGATTTGGCCTGAGAACCTACAGGGAACAGTAAAAAGGATAATGAACAATCTCATAAAGTTATAAAAGTGTTATTATATTTAGGGCTGGATAGTACCAATCATAATGTGTGTGTGTGTGTGTGTGTGTGTGTGTGTGTGTGTGTGTGTGTGTGTGTGTGTGTGTGTGTGTGTGTGTGTGTGTGTGTGTGTGTGTGTGTGTGTGTGTGTGTGTACCCCTTCTGTCCATAGATCCGGTCCTAACAGGCGGTCTTATTGGAGGACGTTTCTCCAATCTGAAAAATAAGACAAAATAAAGTCAACAGGTTCACTGAGACTGTAAAAAACAATCCAACAAACACACTAATTCTCATTAAATCTGACCAGTACAGACCAGTACAGACCAGTAAGGACCAGTACTCATTGGCTCAGAGCAATACAGACTATGGAAATCACTTTTTAATTGAAATTTCAACTGTTTTGAACGTTGAAAGTGTTGAAATTTAAGTTAAACAGACGGTTTGAAGTTGTAAAAGTAACGAAGGATCAAATGGTTGATTTATCGTTTTATTACATGATTGTTAAATAATCTTTACCTTGTAAGTGAGTCTTGTGTAATGAGCTCTTTTCTATTGTTAAGAAGTTTACTGCTGTTTCCTTGTTTTGATCTGTGTCCAGATAAGATAGAAGCTCTGAATTTTGGGGATGTGTGAAACAATAGTGAAGTGTCAGAGAATCATTTATGAGTCGCGGCCTTTAGGATGTTTGACCCTTGTGTGACCCTTGTGTGACCCTTGTGTGACCCTTGTGTGACCCTTGTGTGACCCTTGTGTGAGATGAGTGTGTAAGTACATATAGTTCCTGTGGCTGTTTGACATTGTATGTAATCATATAGACGGATATCTTTAACCAATCACAGATCATTTCTTTGTTCCTTCAGAAACTTCAACAGATGAGCTTTGTTCTCTGATGTCAACAACAATCATTTAATCTTAAACCCAGCAGTGTTTTGTGCATTATTTCATATTTGTGTTTTAGTGTTTTTAGTCTATTTCCACGACAAAGTATTTAAACTTGTGATTCAGCAGACGACGTTCTTTAAGTTCACAATCAGCTTCACCTATCGCTCTTTAACCTGTCTGTAAATTCTTCTTTATTTAAATAGATAGATATACTTTATTGATCCCAAGCTGGGAAATTACAGTGTAGCAGCAGCATTACACAGACACATAGTGACTAAGAATAAGAATATAATATATAATAATAATATATATAATAATATAATAATATTAAAGAGTAAAGATGTGATATTTCATGAATAAAGTTGTTATATTTAGAGGAAGAAAAGATCTCCTTGCTGCTAGTATGAACTGCAGCAACAATTACAGTTAAAAGCTATTTTCATGTACATGTGGGCATCTTAATACTATTTTAAGATAGACTTGTGAAATGTGAACTTTTCCTTTAAAGACAAACAGATCGCACATTTGCAGTCAAAATTTCTACATATTTTCTTCTCAGTGATCATGATGTGTTTCACCGTTAAGAAGCATCTAAGGAGGAGTGTGTGAAGGTATTTTTTTTATAACCTAAACGACAAAATTACCACTAAATATCAGACTGTTTCCCAACTTTTTGTGTAAAAAGCAGCTGATTTATTCTACAACTACAACAAATCTGAGGCCTCAGCAGCTGGTTTATATCACAGTACGGAGGCAGCAGAGGCTTAAAATTAATCGGAGCAACATCCAACATTTACTCTACAGCCTCGTCCGACACAGTAAAGCAGTTTTATGACAACGAACAAGAAAATATAAAGACTTATTTTAGTTTGAATTTGTTCCAACTTGGCTTTTTGAAAGGGTGACATCACAAGTACAGACCAGTATTAACAAAATACTAACATCTACACACCAGTACAGACCAGTGCCAGCCAGTGGAGACCTGCACAGATCAGCACAGACCAGTAAAGATTAGTGCTGACCAGTCCTGTCCAGTAACAGCCACTAAACTGGTACCAGTACCTACCCAGTGGGTGATTGGGACGATGTGGGCGACGGGGGTGATTTGTGTGCTGGTTTTCTGCTCGGCTGGTGGCTGGGGATCGGCGGGGGCAGGACCGGAGCTTTGTGAGGCGGTGGTGGTGGGATGGAGGTTGAAGGTGGGATGGGAGGTACTGGGATGACTGGTGGGATGGAGGGGGGTCCTGCTGATGGAAAAGGAGGCAGAGGAGGGAGGGGGGTGTTCTTCACTGACACGGACCTGGTCTCCATCATGCTGGACCTCTTGTTTGCTGGAGGAGGAGGAGGAGGAGCAGGAGCAGCAGGGGCTACTGGGAGCAGTGGGAAGAAGAGGGGACATTGGATTAGGATTTATTTAACTAGAACAGTTTTAAAATCAACAAAATACAACAAAAAAATAGAAAAAAGTAAAGTTAATTAAAAGGTTTTTTTCCAAGAGCAGAATTACATTTAAAACTGTAAAAATTAGGTTTAATCAACAATAAACATGTGTGACATCATCAGTCTGGAGTCAGTACAGTGACTCAGTTATATACTGTTAAATAGTCAGTCCGTACAATATTTATTTAATATTTTAACTGCTGAAGTGACATTTTGGACTTTGGAAACTTCTCTTTTACTTCTCATAACAAAGCAGAAATATCTTAGATTCATTTTGTTCACTTTATGTAAAAATTAATGTTTTTTAAAACTTTGAGCTCACTCAGGATCATCATCAATTGACCAATGTTAATTATTTTGTAAAAAAAAAAAAAATTAACTGCATATTTTTCAATAGTTTATCCCAAATTTGATTTATTGTAACATTGTTTTGGACCAATACAATTATACTAATATAATCAACACTGGAAACAATAATTATGAGAGATTTCAAAAAGTAAGTAAAGGGAAATTATTCATAACATATTATGACATTAAAAAAAGATAATATTTAAAGAATAAACACGTGATATTTCATGAAGGAAGATGTTACATTACAAGAATAAAGTCGTACTATGTTGAGAAAAAAAGATCTCTTTGCTGTCAAATATGAACCGGAGCAACAATTACAATAAAAAACTATTTCCATGTACATGTGGACATGTAAATACTACTTAAAGATAGACTTCAAAAAACTCAAAAACTTGTCCTTTAAAGACACACCGATCGCACATTTGCAGTCAACATTTGTACAGTCTTCCTCTTAATGATGATGATTTGTCTCACTGTTGATGTTGTTTGTGTTGTTTCTGCTTCTAAACACTTTGCTAGAAGACTTTTTTTTTTTTTTTTTTTTTAAATTTAAGCAGACAGGAAGTAACACTCACCGTACATAGAGGCGTTTCTCTCGGGGGTGTGCGGGTTCGGAGGGTCGGAGGACGATCGTTGTCTTCCTACATTTTCTATGGGAGCAGGTTTACTTTGTCCTGATCATGCAGACGGAGACAGATATCACACCTCAGCATTTCTCCTCATCATTGTTTTATTAAAAAATAAAATAGAAGAGTTTGCCTCAAAACCTAAAACACTGTAAAAAGGTTTGCATGATGTCTAATATCTCATAATCAGGATCATAAATACTAAATAAACGGCTCTGACCTCTGTGTGGCACTCTGGGAGGCAGCGGCGGGGTCGGTCCCTGCGGCGGCAGGTTGAAGTCCATCGCGGTGCCGTAGGTCTCGTTGTTGATCATCATGCTGGGAACCTGAGGCCTCTGCTTGTCCCTCACCATGCTGGCTGCGTCCCGGGCCAACGCTGCCAGGTTGGGCTGCATGGGGCCGCTGCCTGGCACGAAGCAGCTGACCGGACGCTCCTCACGCCGGTTGGGGATTGGCTGCAGGACGCACAGAAAACCTGACGTTAATGATCATAAATATGGTGCAGCATCAGATACGAGTCAGTAAAGTTTATTTATGTAGAAGCAGGTGTTTTAGTTGCTGCGTTAAAGTCCAAACTACTCACCTTGTCCTCCATCTCGTCCTCGCTCTCATCCAGATCCTCATTTTGGAGACGCCACTCGTACTCAACATGGACGTGGACGTTAAACTTTCCTGTCTGAGCCTGAGTCAACTGGAACACAAAGAGTTTTAATACAATCAGTCTTTATTTGCATCTTATCTTTCACACAGGTAAAATTAAAGAGTAATAACAAGAGTAAAATATAAGCATTAAAACAATTAGAGAAATAAAAATCATTAAAAAACAACAACACTGAAATAGTTAAAAGACAAAGAAACAGTAAAACTATCTGAGCTTTTTAATATCTTTGTTGTTTGAGACGCAGTTAAAAAGTGGAAGATTTTGTTTACTTTTATTTTTATTTTGTGGGTTTAGCTTAGCATAGTTAGCTTTATTTATTATTTATCATACCTTTCCTCAATTTACTTCACTGTGCTGTTTAAGTCATTTTTATGTAATTTATAAGATTCAATATAACTAAGAAGTATAGGTAAGTCTGATTTAGCTTCTCTTCATCTAAGCTTTAAATAATTCAGTTTAGAGTGATGAAGCCAATTTCAGTTTTGTGTAAATTAACTGCTGATGTAAAATTCAAGACCATAAAGCTAATCGTAGCTTCTTAGCTGTTTATAAGATAATAAAACAAAGAGTCTCACCAGTTCTTCACACTGAGTGTGGCGGAGACGTTTGGCGATGTCCAGCGGCGTCTCTCCGGATTCATTCGCTATGGAAACAAATTTATGAATGAAACAAACATTTTGATACCTGCACTTTTATGTGAATGATGCTGCATTCACATCATATTGTTCAGATCATAATAACGTACAGCTGAGCAGGAAAAATCGATTATATTCTGTCCTTTAGTTGTAACTAAATACCACAACTTAGACCAGGTTTTTGTGGCAGATAAAGAGTTAAATGTGGATTATTATGGTCTGTTTGTGATCTTACTGATGGACACTGAAGCTTTTCCTCTCAGCAGCAGTTTGAGACATTCACTGTTGTCGGTCAGACAGCAGTAGTGCAGCGCTGTGCTTCCTCTGGCCGTCTGATTGTTCAGATTCCCACTGAAACACACACACACACACACACACACACACACACACACACACACACACACACACACACACACACACACACACACACACACACACACACACACACACACACACACACACACACACACACACACACACACACACACACACACAGATGAGGGTTACTACTCATGTGAGGACACTCTGCATTCAACACATCAGCCTCACTGTAACATACTGAGTGACAGTGACATATTTTACATCTGCTGAGGTGTTGTCTAAGGTGTTGAAAGGTGCACTCAGTAGATGTGCTTAACACTGAAGCAATTGTCTCCCATCCTGATGAAAAAGCCTATTGTGCATGCATAAGCGTACGCACACATGCATGAACGTTCAGGACACTTAAGGGTCCCGGTTTGGAGGTTTAATATCCTGCTGATATTCTGATAAAACAACACAGCAGTGCAGTCATGTTTGCAGTCAGCAATAGTTTAATACTTCATATTTTGGGTGATTCAAATGATGTTGAAGAAAGGTCAATCAGTGTTTAATTAAAAATAAATGTACAGTGCAGCGTATACCTGTTTTGGGCGAGGAAGTCGACGATGTGGAGGGAGTTCCTGTCGACCATACGGACCGCCAGGTGGAGCGCCGTCTCTCCAGGTTCCTGAGAGAAACACACACAAACACCTTCAGTATAATAACACAGATGGAGTTACAGAAGATCCGTTATACTGACCCATGATGGAAGGTAACTAAGTACATTTACTCAAGTACTGCGCTTAAGTACAGTTTTGAGGTACTTGAACGTTACTTGAGTATTTCCATGTGATGCTACTTTATATTTCTAGTCCACTACATTTATTTAACAGCTTTAGTTACTTTTCAGATGAAGATTTGACACAATGGATAAAATAACAAGCTTTTAAAATACAACACATTGTTAAAGATGAAACCAGTGGTTAAAATGTGTTTCCTTTTCTCAATGTTTTTGTGGTAAAGTTTCAAGGGGGTCGCTTTGGGTGGCCGAGTTGGGGGTAGAATTTCTTTAATTGTCTTTGAATGTAAGTAATGCAAAAACAAAAAACAACATTTTCTTTTATTCCCTCACTTTTTCAAACTGCTGTTTTACTGCTCTGTCATTTCTATTATGTGTGTTTGATATTTAATGCCTTAATTGTATTAATCTTTGTGTCGTCCTCCCGGGTCAAATTGACCTCGTCTGTTTTGACTGTTCCTTCTTTCCTCCCTTCCTTCCTTCCGTCTGTCCTTTTATCCCTCCCTCCTTCTCTCTTTCTTTCCTTCCGCTCTCTTTCCTCCCTTCCTTGTTTCCTTCCTCCATCCCCCTTTCTTCCATCCTTCTGTCGTTCCTTCCTCCATCCCTCCTTCTTTCCTTCCCTCCTTCCTTCCTTTCCTCCCTTCCTTCTTTCCTCTGTCCTTCTTTCCTTCCTTCCTCCCTTCATCTTTTCCTTTCTCCCTCCCTCCTTTCTTCTTTCCTCCCTCCCTCCATCCTTCCTTCCATCCTTCCTTCCTTCCTCCTTCCTTCCTCCCTCCTTTCCTTCCTTCCTCCCTCCTTTCCTTCCTTCTTCCTCCCTTTCTTCCTCCTTTCCTTCCTTTTTCCTCCCTTCCATCCTTCCTTCCTCCCTCCTTTCCTCCCTCCCATCCTTCCTTCCTCCCTACCTCCCTTCCTTCCTTCTTCCTCCTTTCCTTCCTTCTTCCTCCCTTCCTTCCTCCCTCCCTCCTTTCCTTCCTTCTTTCCTCCCTCCTTTCCTTCTTTCTTCCTCCCTTCCTTCCTTTTTCCTCCCTTCCATCCTTCCTTCCTCCCTCCTTTCCTCCCTCCCATCCTTCCTTCCTTCCTTCCTCCCTCCCTTCCTTCCTTCTTCCTCCTTTCCTTCCTTGACTCGAGGAAAACAGGAGGGTTGAATTAAATCAATTTAATTGTTTTGAGAAGTGCTATATGAGTAAATCTTTATGTATTATCACAGTATGTAGACTATATGTGTAACTACAGTTAATTAAAGCCATGCATGTTGTCCTACATGTTCGTTGGGTTGTGGGATAGCCTCCATCAGGTCCGCCCCCTCAGCGTAGACCTGGATGAGAGACACGATGTTTCTGCTCGTGACGGCTTCGTACAGACTCTTCAGCCTGGACGCAGCGTCAGCACACCGCCGCTGGGCGAAGCGCCTCTCCGTGTACTTCGCCGTGATGTAGTCCTTCCTCATCTGCCTGCAAACCAACAACCAACTGTCACTTTGTACAGTTTCACTTGATCCTCGTGAACATCTGACTTCAAAGATACAGCGGGGGGGGGAAGTGGGAGGATGTGTGCGGCTGTCACTCACATGTCACTGCTCGGGTTAGGTTTGGTTACGCTCTGCGCTGACAGATCGGCCTCCATGATATCATTGAAGCTGGCATTTCCGACGTTCTTAGCCAACTGAAACACAATATCATAAACATCCTGATGAAACACTCACATCCTCAAGATTTATTTTTGCTCCACATGCAACTCTGTATTCCTGCTACATGCACATACTCTGGAAATCTATTTACATGCTCCTCAGTGCAAAACAAAGCAGATATAACTCGGTTCATGCTGCTAGAAGTTCATTTAAATTTCATTTTTAAATGTTGTTTTTTATAGATTCCTCAAGTTTGGACATGTTTATGCAAAAAGGGGAACATTTACCATTGTTTAAAAGTGTATTCATTAAATTTACATTTATAACTTAATGTTTATAAAGAAGTTGATAAATTGGTCAATTTTGTAAAATGTTCAATGATAAATTCTGCACAATTGAAATTGTCATAGAAAATTGTCATAAAATAATATTTATAGCATATTAATTAAATGTACAGTATATTCAGTTACACTCATGATGAAAAGCTACAAACTGAGCTATAAAAAACAAAACAAAAGATCTCAAATAAAAGGTGGAAAAACCGAAAATTATCATATAATATTTCAGGAATTAAATAATGATGTTTTGAGGAAAAAGTCACAATATTTCATGAACATTTCTTGTAATATTTCGGGGGGAAAACAAAAAATCAACAAGAAATAATGTCTTGATGATGAAGTAACAATATTACATTATGTCTCAAAGTTTTTATTCTTAAAATTAATCCTTTTTTCACAATATATCTTAATTATATTGTTGTAATCTCTCTTACTTTTTTAAAATGCGGCTCTAACACAGCTATAGATCAATTAAAATGAATAAAACATTTAAAACCCTACAGACACTAAACTGCTTTTCTCTTCATCACTCTGTCTGCCTCGACGTTCTGATTTCCGTTTTCCTCTGGCGACAGTGAAGTAGACTCACCAGCAGCTCGGAGGTTCCCAGGACGTCCAGGTCCAGACTCTGGATCCTGGAGTAGTGGACTCCCATCTCTCTGTGGATCCCCGAGCACTCGATGCAGATCAGCACGCCGAGGTTAGTGGACAGCCAGGTGGGAGCTGACGGGACGAGATGGTGGTTGAAGGTTTTAACTCTTTAAGCTTTTCTGATTGGCTCACGGAAATATGTGACATCATGTTTTTAACACTGCTTGAACCCCAAAATCTGTCGTGTAAAATAACTAAAAGTGGTGGCAGAAAATATTCAATGCAGGATCCTTTAATAAGCTAGTTTTAGTCTAACTTTTATTAAACTTTATCTTTCTTTTATTTAATTTTTACTATTGTTTAGCCCTTTTAATCTATTTTAACCTAGATTTCTTTTACTCTAACTTCTAATAAACTTGTTCTCTCTTATTTTTATTTATTTATTTATTATTTTGTATTTTCTCTTATTAATTTTAATTGATTACATTTTTCTAATTTTTTTTAAATCATTCTCATTTTCTCTTGTGTGCATTTTTTTCCTTTTATTTTTTGTTCCCTCATCATTTTTATTCCTTTTCTTTATGTTCCTTTATGTCACTTATTCTGTCTTATTATCAGCTTGCCAATCAACTGTGAAGCACGTTGAACTACTTTAACCTGTATGAATGAAAGCTGCTGTGCAAATAAAGTTTGATTGATTGCTTGTCACTCAGAGGCTGGTGTCCTGATCTCGTGCCTGTATTTGAGGCTCTGATGTAAACACAGGTGGAGATCTGACGTCTCGTTCATCAAAACTTCCCCAACAAACCCGGCTGCTGACAGACGGCTCGGCTGAAACTGAACAGCCTGCAGCAGCAGCAGAAGCAGCGGATGTGCAGTGAAACTCTACAGTAACTTCTTCCTCCTGAAACTCATCTGACCGGCAGCTCAAGAATGCAAATGTCTCTCAATGCTCGAGTAAAAGTAAACACCAGGTTACAATTCACCTCAGATACTGACACTTAAACATTGCTGAGGTCTCTTTAATCTATTAACATTACTATACTATTGTATTTGAAATAAATTATTTCAAATACAATTGAAATAGTCATAAAACAATATATTTAGGATATTCATTAAATGTAGAGTATATTTAGTTAGACTTATAATGAAAAGCTACAAACTGAGCTATAAAAAATAAAGCAAAAGATGTCAAATGAAAGGTGGAAAAACCTTTTTAAATTATGATATAATATTTCAGGAATTAAGTATTGATGTTTTGAGGAAAAAGTCACAATATTTCAAGAAAAAAAGTTGTAATATTTCGGGGGGGGGGGGGACTAAAAATTGACAAGAAATAATGTATTGATGATGAAGTAATAATATGCATCTCCTATTAGGTACTAATAGGAGATGCAGGTGTGTAATTAACAAAAGTAATTTTAGCAGTAGATATATCAGTAATAATAATAATAGTAGTTGCAGTAGTCTATGTAGTAGCAGGAGTAGCATTAGTAGTATTAGTAGTATTAGTAGTGACAGAAGTAGTAGAAATAGTATTATTAGTGGGATTATCAGTAGTAAGCTAGTTACAGTAGTAGTTACAGTAGTAGTAGCATTAGTAGCATTAGTAGTATTAGTACTGGTAGCAGTAAAAAATAGTAGCAGTAGCAGGACTATCAGTAGTAGGCTAGTTACAGTGGTAGTTTATTTTTATTTTTAGTAGTTTAGTAGCTTTAATGTCATTATATTAAGGGTCAGACAACAATATAACTAAATTTAGATAGCACTCCCTGAGCTATAAGAACATTTAAGACAATTAAAAACCATTTAAGACATAAATAAAACCTGATAATCTATAAGGGCAATAAACTGCAATATGCAATATAAAAAGGTGCAAATGCAGCAAACAGCAGCAATGCTTGTTGTAACAGTAGGTCATATGTAGTAGTAGTGGTAGTATATGATAGTAATAGTACTGGCAGCAGCAGTAGTGTTAGTAGTAAGTGACAGAAGTAGTAGAAATAGTAGCAGTAGCGGGACTATCAGCAGTAGGCTAGTTACAGTAGTAGTAGTAGTAGTATTAACATAGGTAGTACTAGCAGCAGTAGTACTAACATCAGGTGTACAGTAGCAGAAGTAGTACTAGCAGAAGTAGTACTAGTAGAAGTAGTACTAACAGTAGTAGTACTATCAGCAGTAATACTAGCAGAAGTAGTACTATCAGCAGTAGTACTATCAGCAGTAATACTAGCAGAAGTAGTACTAGTAGAAGTAGTACTAACAGTAGTAGTACTATCAGCAGTAATACTAGCAGAAGTAGTACTATCAGCAGTAATACTAGCAGAAGTAGTACTAGTAGAAGTAGTACTAGCAGCAGTAGTACTAGCAGAAGTAGTACTAGTAGAAGTAGTACTAACAGCAGTAATACTAGCAGAAGTAGTACTAGTAGAAGTAGTACTAACAGCAGTAATACTAGCAGAAGTAGTACTAGTAGAAGTAGTACTAGCAGCAGTAGTACTAGAAGTACTAGCTGCAGTAGTATTATTACTGACCAGCAGCTCCACAGTCACAGCAGCCGTCGTTGCCGCTCATCCTCTTCACCTCTCCTACGATGGCTTTGGTCAGCTCCTGCACGATGTTGTTCTCTCCTTCGTCCTGGTCTCCTTTAAACGCCATGTTCAACGCCTCCTCCTTACTGTTCTGCAGCACCGACATCCAGCTGAAAAATAACACAAATACATCCAGATTAGATATTAAAAAAAAGAGATAATGGAGTTCAGAGGCTGATCTGTGGGTCAAACTACTCACATCTGACACTCGTTTTCATCCTCAGCTTGGAAATGATAAGTTCTGTCATCTGAAGCACGGAAACAGACAGGAAGTGAGACACAAAGTAGTCCCTGTATCAACATTACGTAAAAAGCATTTTTATCTGCAGCTCACGTGAGAACAGATCGAAGCTCTTCTTCTCGTCCGGGCTTCTCTTCACCTGGCAGGTGAGCAGGTTGAGTTTGGCAGGAGGTCTGTTAGCCTGAGAGACAACCAGAGGAGAGGAGGATGATATATACACACCAAAAGGCTCTGAGGATGGGAATGCAGGTCTGTCCACTACTTTGGCCCAGACTGAAATGTCTCAACAAGTTTTCCTTTAGATTTTTTCCTCGGAGAACGAGGGGACCTGCAGCTCACATCATAAATCCAGTATAATGTTAATTTCATCAACATTAACTCAATCCTGACAACATAAGACTTATAAACTACTAACCACCACCTGTTAAAGACACTTTCTATTCTTTAACAGTAAGGTTTTAGGACTCTAAATACTTCCCATCCTTTCTTCTTTGTGGTATTCCTGATAGATATTAAGCTAATATAGACAGAACTACTACTTTTAAATGTGAGAATTATGGAGGTAGTGTTCGTAGCAGTGGTGGTGTGACTTTTCCACTGCGGCCCTCGTTAATCTCTGTGGATTTTATTCGTACAATGACGCACAGAGCCAGCTGCGATAGCATCGTGGCTAGGCTAGCAGTTTTCAATAAATGTTAAATTCAAAATCGTCCCCAAAGTAGCACAATTATCTTGAGTGTGAATTTTACACCCCAGATTAAAGCTATTTCAGCGTGAGGTACCTTAAAACATTTTCCTTAGACATAAAAAGTTTCTGTAATTATTTATGATTTATGAGAGAGTAACAACTGAAATGTATTAATACAATATATTTTTCATTAAAATATCTCCCATATTTCACAATTGGATGATGACGGCCCTTAAGGGACATCGGTAATGGAAACAGGCAAAGTGGAGAACCTGACATGATTATTATTATAGCTACTGATAGAATTAGTGCTGTGGAAATTGACATAATAATAATAATAATAATAATAGCTTTATAATGTTTATTCAAGAGAAAAGCAAACAGCACAAGCACTAAAAGCACAAAGCAGCACAGTCCATTAATCACACATTAAAGCAGTTTCTAAATAAATATATTAAATTCATAAAATTGAGTTTAACTTGGAAATATCATTAAGTTAGATATAAAGGTTTCTTTTCTTTGATACTGAAGTTAAAAAAGGCCCTCGACACTACTTTTGTGGTAATTAGCGGTTATTATTTCACCTCATTTTCCCCCATTTTTATTTCATAATGCCTCAAACAAAGATTAAGAGAGCTGAATCAGACAGGAGCTTTAAAGACAGCTCAATGTGAGAAATGAGAAAGTTTTATAAAAGAGAGAGCTTCCCCTCCACCCCTTCATGGATCTATTAGTGTCAGATTTTAAATCACAGCTCGTCCTCGTCCCACCCTTCTCTTTGTCATCCTCTTTCTTATGCTCTTTCTTCTCCTGCTCCTCTTTCTCTTCCTCTGTTGCTTGCTGCCGTTTGACTCTTCTTCTAAATACTTTAAAATAAAAAAAAAGAAAAGTAATAATAAGACTGTAAATAAAATAAATGTTTCCCCCCCGGCTGATATAAGCAGACTTTATTTTATTTGGACATGCAGCAGGCAGGGGGAGGAGCCTCGCATGCATGGGGAGGAGCTTTGTATACAGGGGGAGGAGCTTCATATGCAGGAGAACCAATAGGAGGAGAAGAAGCGGCGTCTTACCGTGCCGTGGCAGATAGTCAATAAACCGTTCTTCACCGAGCATTTCCTCTTCTGCCAAACCCTCCTCAGTCTGAGGGAGAGACACAGCGATTGATTGATTGATTGATTGATTGATTGATTGATCTACAGATGGTTATTCTCCTGTGGGATTATGGGAGTTCACTCACCCTTCACTTCTCTTGTAAAGGACCCCGGAGCGCTCGGTGCCGTGAGCCTTGTTGCCCTGCAGCTGATGGAGGCTGTAACCTGCACTCGGCTTCGCCTGAGTATCCTGCTAAGACACACAGACAACATTAAACCTTCATATTTAATCTTTTATTTCATTTTTATTTCATCTGAAGCTTCAGATAAACTTTTAAATAAATTTTTTAGCACAGAAGGAGGACTGTGGACGAATGAATACAGCAAGAAAAAACTGGTTTAATGTTCATTTGGGCTCCTGAGTGTTGTTTTAATAAAGATCTGTCCTTTAAACTCATTATTCTCACTCATTAAAAATAACTATTATCCCTTTGGCCAATTTAGCTGATACGTATATTTGGGTTAGTGAGAAATAAGGGTTGGCAAGATGAGCAATTCAAAAATGTCATTAAAAATGGGTTTAAAAGCAGCATCAGGTTTGTTAAAATGTACATTTATTGTTTTTGTTGGTTTTATATCATTTGAAATGACATTTGCACCATTTTTTTTAAACCAAAAGTAAGACTGAATGCTTCTGAAAATGTCAAATGGTGTAACCACAAAAGAATGATAAATATTACATATTTTATCACTAACAGGGTATTTAAGTGGACTTATACTAATAATTACTAAAAATGTTTCCTGATCTCCATGGTTACCAGATGAAATGTAATATTTAGAACAATTGTATTCCATTAGCTTTATTTAATATAAAAGTTATAATGTAAGATCATGCCAAACTAGTTGATATGGTGTTTTATTGATAATTTAGTGTTTTTAAGCAAGTTGAATTATTTGGTACAAAGTTTCTATGGTTACACCACTGAGACATTTATGCCATAATCCTCTAATATATTCTCTCTAAATGGATTAAAAGCAGAAATTTGATGCCGAGTCCACAAAAAAAAGAATGTGTGCAAGTTATTCATACGTTTATTTTCACGTTTTAACCCCTTTAAATTTGACTAAACCACATGGACACAGAAAAAAAATATATAAATATGAGTTTCTCACGTCTTTCTGCTCAGACTGCAGCGAAGTCTTCAGCACGTCTCGGAGCTGAACCAGCTGTTTCCTCTCTCCGTCCTGCGTCTGTTTAATCTGATGAACACACACAGAGACAGTATTATAATTTAATAACATAAATATAATATCAGTACAAAGTGTGTCCAACCTTTTGACAGGTTCTGTATAACTATTAAATATTATTATTATACTGTTTTCATGCTGCATTGCTAAGTAACATTTTTAAGCTCTTCTCACCGCGGTCAGGTCCGTGGCCAGTTTCTCTACGGAGGGTTTCAGACTCTCGACGGCTTTCAGTCCGTCCTGGAAAAAACTGAACACAAAACACCAGAAAAAAGAATTCAGTGGAAAATTTGAGAAGTTTTGCACCAAAATAAATAAATACACACCCTAATACACTCGGAAAATGTGGGAAAATACCAACTAAGGATCATAAATTAGTTCCACTTTATCATCTGCTGAAGGGAAATAAACTTTGTGGAAACTTGAAACTAAATAAAACTATGTGGAATTAATAGATGACGTGTTTATAGATTTGATACCAGAGTTAGTTCAACCTTTGAATTTTTCATTTATTTCAGATTTCAGACAAAAGAATTTAAATGTTGGATATTTTCTTGCTTGTTTACGTGAATGAACTGAACAATGAATGGCGTCTGGTGGTGATTTCAGGAAAGGATGGAGGGAGGAAGGAAGGAAGGGAGGAGGAAAGTAGGGGGGGAAGGAAGGGAGGAAGGAAGAAGGAAGGAAAGGAGGGAGGAAGGAAGGAGGGAAGGAAGGAAGGAAGGTAGGAGGGAGGGAGGGAGAAAGGAAAAGAGGAAGGGAGGAAGGAAAGAAAGAAGGACAGAGGAAAGAAGGAATGTAATGGGGAGGAAAGAAAGAGAGAAGGAGGGAGGGAGGGAGGAAAGAAAGAAAGAATGAAGGAAGGAAGGAGGGAAGGAAAGAAGGAGGGAGGGAGGGAGGGAGGGAGGAAGGAAGGGAGGGAGGAGGAAAGTAGGGGGGGAAGGAAGGGAGGAAGGAAGAAGGAAGGAAAGGAGGGAGGAAGGAAGGAGGGAAGGAAGGAAGGAAGGTAGGAGGGAGGGAGGGAGAAAGGAAAAGAGGAAGGGAGGAAGGAAAGAGAGAAGGACAGAGGAAAGAAGGAAGGTAATGGGGAGGAAAGAAAGAGAGAAGAAGGGAGGGAGGAAAGAAAAGAAGGAAGGAAGGAATGAGGGAAGGAGGGAGGAGGAAGGGAGGAAGGAAGACGGAGGGAGGAAGGAAGGAGGGAAGGAATGAAAGGAAGGAAGGAAGGTAGGAGGGAGGGAGGGAGGGAGAAAGGAAAAGAGGAAGGGAGGAAGGAAAGAAAGAAGGACAGAGGAAAGAAAGAGAAGGAGGGAGGGAGGAAAGAAAGAAGGAAAGGAAGGAAGTAGGGAAGGAAAGAAGGAGGGAGGGAGGAAGGAAGCACAGAAGGAAGGAAGAAAGGGGGATGGAGGAAGGAAAGAGGGAAGGAAGGACAGAAGGAAGGAAGAAAGGAAAGAGAGAGGAAGGAAAAAAAGACAGAAGGAGGGAGGGAGGAAGGACAGACGGAAGGAAGGAAGGAAGGAAGGGAGGAAAGAAGGAACAGTCAGAACAGACGGGGTCAACTTGACCCGGGAGGACGACACAAAGGTTAAACCTGTTTTAGACTTTAAATGATATTTGACGTACTTGCACTGAGCGTGGAAATACTTGATGAGGTTCTGGAGGAAGTCGATGCCTTTCTTCTGTTTGATCTCGTTAACTTTGAGGAGATACTGCAGAGAGAAAAACCAGAGAAGAAGAAAATTAGTCAGATTTTTACAACAAATGAAATTAATCTGAAGCTAATTAAGAAGAAATTTGAGGGCTGTTCAAATTTTACACATTTAATAAAACATGAAACACATTCTCTAACCTCCTCTATAATTTTATATACGGTAAAAAAACAACAAAGATCATGTGACCTCTGACCCCCGCTGTGATGACCCGTACCTCACACATCTGCAGCTGGAAGAGTCGTCTCTCCTTCTCCATCTCCTCGGCGATCTCTCCTCCGCTGAACTCGGTGCGAATCATCCCGTGCTGCTTGGCGTGTTCCCGCTTCTCCTTCTCGATCTTTGCGCTGAAGAGGTCAAAGGTCAAGTTAGGACACTGAAAAATTGTGCAAATACTAAATGGGTGTTTTAAAATGTTTATTTAAAATGTGGTTTAAACCTGCCATTAATTCTTCTGTCATGTGACTAAAAACCTGGAATCATTAACATCTTTTAAAGAAAACGTTTATAGGAGAGTTTATCCTGATTTTACACATTAATTAAATAATAATAAACTATAATAAATATATAGAGCACCTTTCATACAAGGATGTAGCTCAAAGTGATTTACAAAGATAAAGAAAAATGCAACACAAAAAACCAAACAGCAAATAAACAAATTCAAAAAAAAAAAAAAAAAAAATTGACAATATGTAAAAAATAAGTTGCCACTAAATAAAAGTAGTTTATTTGTCGTCTTTGAATTTGTATATTTTAATTTTCTTTAATCTTACAATACTGGAATTGTTTTATCATTATATTTAATAATTTAATAATGTGTTTATTTGTATTTTGTTGCCTTGACTGAAGCACTTTCACTTTCTGACCTGACTTATTTTTATTATTTTTATTATTATTATTATTATTATTATTAAAACATTTGAGACAAGTGTAGAAAGACTAGTATTGACAATTGGAAATGTACGGAAGTCAAGAACCACCAAAAATGCAATAATGATTTTCTTATCCTTAAAAACAACAAAATATAAAAGAGATAGATATAACAGGATGATTAATTTATTTTTAAAATCTTAAGAAAACAATATTTTCTCAAGGAAAAAAAAAAACAGCATTGAATTATGTTGAGAAATGTTTTCCAAGATAATAGTAGTAGTAGATAATAGATAATTTACTTGTTATATACGAGAAAACAACTTGTGTTATCCCATGATGATGAAATTATTAGCTCGTAATCTCATACATTTCGTAACCCAATTTCATAAAAATGAATGGATAAAACTGGATTATTAAATATCAGCGTGATTTTGCACATCTGTACATTTTTGCAGATGCTGGACGACAAAAGAAACTAAATCAAAAGAGCTTCATCAGGACGTTCAGTGTTCACACGTCATGAAGATCAATGGGAATGATTTAGCAGTGTGCAGGTAATATTATGTTCTTTAAAAAAGTCGTTCATAGCTTCTGTAGAAACAACAGAATAGTTTGTGTAGTCACTCTTTAATTAAAAGAGAGGAAGGAAAGACACATTTCCCATCAATTCAAATTTAAAAAAGCTGCAAAAACAAAAACCACTAAACTGCAATTTTAGTGTTTTTCGCAATTTATCATCCTGAGTTTTAAGAACTTGACGTGTTTGAAAGAGGAATTAAAGTCAGTTTCCTCTTTTTTACAGAAGATAAAAAAGTTGATGTTTTATTATTATTCATGTTTTAAAGGGTTGTGAAACTTACTAAACTCAAACATGACGCTTTCAGAAGTAAAGTGAAATCTTTCTAAAAGCTTAAAACAGCAGATGAAGAGGTTTGATTTTAGGTTATGTTTCTTACAGCTTGGTCTCGTAATCCTTCCAGGCTTTGTCGAACGGCTTCTTCAGATCCTGACGAGACAAAACACGTCACAGGCGGTTAAAGAGACTCTGACCAATCACAGCAAAGCACTGATTCACATCAACAAACACAGACAGAGAGCGGACTTCGACCTGCGAGCCGCGAGTCACTGGAGAAATATTTAAAGATGATAACACGTGTGTGAGAGTTTTTATAACAGGAGGGAAATGTGAACTGTGGAAGCTTCTTTTTTAACTGTTAGTCTTTATTTAATATTGGATCTGAAGCACATTAATTAATTTATTAATAGCTCATAAATTCAGTAGCTTAACTCCTGACGTTGACTAAAAATGTCAAGGAAGCAGAGAAAGAGAGCAGCTGAAGATGATAAGCAGGTTTCCATTAAAAAAATACACATATTTTAACCAAATTTCTAGAAAATCAGCCAAAAAGCAAATTTAAATGAATGTTTCCAGTCAGTGTAGTGAATATTAGGAATAATCTGTGGAGCTTATTCTCTAAACTTTGCCAATGAACTGGATTAAAGTGAGACAACATCATTAAAATAGCGTCAGTCAAAGCTCAAACAATAGAAAACATGATGGAAATATGATATTTCTGTTTGTTTCATGCTTTAATTTGAGGAACGTTACAGTTTCCTCATCGCTCCTCACAGATCTGATGTTTTCAGCTCTTCATACGATTCGTGTACGTCATCTTTTATTCATTTATTCACTGTTTAAATTCACTTTTTAGCCACACAACTACTGATATTAATCTATATTGACCCTTAGACAATAGGAAACCCTTATTGTGTGTGTGTGTGTGTGTGTGTGTGTGTGTGTGTGTTTCCACTTTTAATGCTGTTCTATACACTGAAACTGAAAATGGAAACACACACATTCATACACATCGTTGACACATAACCAAAGACGCAGTAAAAATATTCACTTCAATCAGCCCATCTTTAACTTTTTGAAGATAATTTTCAGGGTACGGCACTTTAGAGCTACAACTATTAGAGGATAAACTGATTACTTGACTATTTTGATAATTGATTTATCATTTTGACTCATTTTTAAGAAGTGAAAATGTCCAAATTCTCTGATTCCAGCTTCTGAAACATGAATATAGTCTGGTGTATTTAGTCTTATTTGACAGTAAACTGAATATATTTGATTTGTAGACAAAGGGAGACATTTGATGACGTCATTGTGAGGTTTGGAAATCAGTGATCAACATTTTTCATCATTTTTTGACCAAACAACGTATCGATTATTCAAGAAAATAAGATTAACTGATAATGAAAATAGTCATTAATTGCAGCATTACTACAGATTAATCACCACAATGAACAATTATCAATAATTTGAATTTTTCACATATTTGAATCATGTACGTTGTCTTTATGATCATAAAAAAAGAAGATCAGTAACTCTTTTTTAAAACCAGACTCAGCGTCTCAAATGTGATGATTTCCTGTTTTTTCAGTATTATGAAGTTTTGGACTTTTTGGTTGAGCAAAAAAACAAAAAACATTTGACGTCAGCTCGGAGTTTCTTTCTATTTCCGACACACATATATATATATATATCTATATCTAGCTGACACTCGATACTGACACTAGATTGTGACACTCTATAACTCAAAGCAGCAGATTAACACATAGTAAAAATAATCAGTAAATCATCCCTAATATAACACAAAGCACACTTCAGCACACTTTTATTTAACACTGTCTGGAGGAAGTAGAACACGAACCCCTTTCACTCCTTTCAGGTCTCCCTTCAGCAGACTGTCCAGGGGGAAAGTGATGATGTTGTTCATGTTCTGCAACTGCAAACAGGAAGTGGCGTTTTAAAAAAAGAAGTGAAGAGTCAGAGCTCAGAGTGTCTTCATAAGAGAAAAAAGCTTCCTCTAATAACGGCCACGGACTGAGCCGTGTGTTGAGTCTCCTCACCAGGTTTTTGAAGAGCGCCGCCAGCTCTCTGGTGAAGACGGCGAACTTGATGAAGGCGGTGCCGACGTCGGCGTCGTCTCGGCCCACGCAGTTGTCCCCGAACTTCTCCATGGACTGGATGTACTGGTCCTCGTGCTCCACGTGAGCTGAAACACACACAGAGAAAACAAACCTGTCAAAAACCGAATAAACACCCTGAAGATGTGTTTTACTATATTCAAGTTTAAAAAAAAGTTTTATCTTCTTATTGATTTTATTCATGTTTCTTTTATCTTTGAATCTCTTTTTAATCCAGTTTTAGTCTAGCTTTTATTAAACTTTATGATTTTTAAATAAAAAAATGTATGTATTTATTCTTATGTATTCATTTATTTATATTTATTTAAATGTATGTATTTATTCTTATGTATTCATTTATTTATATTTATTTATTTATTTATTTAAATGTATTTATTTATTCTTATTTATTTATTTATATTTATTTATTTTTTAAATGTATTTATTTATTCTTATTTATTTATCTTTATTTATTTATTAAATGTATTTATTTATTCTTATTTATTTATTTATTCTTATTTATTTATTATATCTTTATTATTTTTTAAATGTATTTATTTATTTATCCGTATTTATTTATGTATTTTTATCTATTCTTTAAATTCATTTATTTATATATTTTTTATATATTTATTTATCTTTGTATTTTTAAATTATTTTTAAAATGTATTTATTTATTGAATCTTATCTATTAATTTATGTATTTTTAGTTTATTTTTTAATTTATTTATTTATTCTTATTTATTTATTTATGTATTATTTATCTTTTTAAATTGAATTATTTGTCTATATATTTATACTTATTTATTTCATTTAACATTTTCTAAACATTTTTATCATCCTTATTTCCTCTTGAGTGAATCTCAGTCTCAGTTTTTATCCTTTAATTTGGTCTTTTTATTTTTATTCCCTCATCGTTTTTATTCCTTTCCTTTTAACACTGGCTCCGTCTTATTATCAATCAACTGTGAAACACTTTGACCTACATTAACCTGAATGAAAGGAGCTATATAAATAAAGTATGACTGATTGATTTAAGTATAAGCTTCATAATCAGGGTCTCGACATGAAAAAGAGACAAAACTTAACTAGAAAGCAGACACCTGTGTTTCCTCCAAAAATAAACCAGTTTCACTTTGACTTAGTGTTTGTTTAATTTAAGCGACAGAAACTATGAACATATGAAACCACGAGCTGCGTTCACTCTTCAAACAGCTGCTTCGTGTTATGTTATATTTACAGTTTGTATTTAGGGGGTCAAAGGTCAGCGAGTTAAGACAGAGAAAGAAAAGGAAAAGTTTTTTTACTTTCACAACAGGATGATTTTTTTTTTTTTTTAAAGATTTCTTCTAGACACACACACACACACACACACACACACACACACACACACACACACACACACACACAAACACACACACGTTGGGTTTGTCGCAACAACCGCAGCATGTGAAACCTCGTCCACATACATACACACAGGAGTTTTTGGGGTTTTTTAATGATTTTTTTAGGTTTTCGCACCAAGAACACCCACAAATGTGTGTTTGTGTGTCTTTTTATTAGCATTTATAAAGCAGAAGTGTTTTATTTCTTAATTATAGATTGTGTTAATGATGTGAAATTGGTCTGAAAAGCAGATATTTGAGTTAAAAGTCAGTAAAACATGAGAATATTGTGTGTTAAGTTTGGTCTCTTTGTCTTCTGTCGGTGGGCGTCTCTCGCTAGGCATGCTGGGACAGGAAGGAGGTATGACAGGAATGTTTGGAGGTGAGACTCCACCTGCCCGAACACCGATCGCCGCGCTGACACCGAAACAATCACCTCAACCCACCCGCTCCGCAATGTTGTTGTTCAGTAAACCAGGTCAATGTTTTAATGGATTTTAATTTCAGTTTTAACTTAAAAATTAAGTTTTAACGCCGTCTGCGGACGCAAACACTGATGAGTACTGATACTGATCTAAAGGACACAACCTGAAAAATGAGATAAAACAACATAAATTCATCATCAAGATTATTTTTGTGCCACAGATGCTCAGTATGCAGTAAAAATCATTATATAAAGACATTATTTACTTTATTTTAATCATTTATTTTACTGTATTTGTGTTGTAAAATATATATATTACTCTTATTGATTTTATTTATTTTCTTTTAGTCTATTTTAGCTAGTTTTTCATTTAGTTTTTATTCCATTTTATTATTATTATTATTATTATTATTATTATTATTATTATTAAATCTATTTTATTTTATCACATTTTCATCATTAAGTCTCAAAATGTTTTGTTGTCTTATTATCAGCTTGTTATTTTTGAAGCATTAATCTCTATAAAAACAACTCATAGACTAATACAGTTTGATCGATTGATTGATTTATATTCAGTATTGATTAATTAATTATCTGATATCAGGAGCTGATTGATTCAAGTCTTGAACGTCCTCGTTGAAAACTACTGGCATGATGAGATCCTCTAAAGAGAAGATGTCTCACTCTGTTGGATTTGTTGGAACGACAGAAAAACTACAGAGTAGAGCGTCTTCCCTCACAGATGCTCTTTGGACGACTAATCGATTAAATCAGGAAAATAATCAATTTAAAATATACCTGAATCAGCTCAGATATGGATCGTTAGGATCAGCTCGAGGCGTCTGTAGTTGTATAAGAAGCGTGTTGATGAGACATCCTGAGTATTCAAGATGATTAAAAAACACTCTGACAATGCAACAGGGCTAATAATGGTTCTCATTACTGATTAATCCGTCTAATATTTTCTGGATTACTCCGTCAGTTGTTTAGTCTTTAAAATGTCAGAAAATAGGGAAAAAACAGGACTTTTTCCCCAAATCCCGAGGTTACATTATCATTAACATGGTAACATCATCAAAGTTTATACATTATACTTATTATTCTTTTCCACTTCATGCAGCTTATTATAACTATTTTTTTCATCTACTATTGCTGTTTTTTTATGTATATATTGCACATAGTGTAACTATTCAATACTTCCTGCCTTTTAATTGATCATCATTTGCTTGTTTTTTGTCATAATGTCATTGTCACTTATCTTGAGACTAGTTGATGCAATCATTTGAACATAGTACAGTCTATCTATCTATCTATCCATCCATCCATCCATCCATCCATCCATCCTTCTTTCTATCTATCTATCTATCTATCTATCTATCTATCTATCTATCTATCTATCTATCTATACTCAGCCATTTGCACCTTTTGAACTGACTCGGGTCACTTCTACCACACTTTATATTTATTTAAGCATTACCCAATTTAGAAGTGTTATGTTTTTGTGATTTAGTCCTTCTATGTCTTTACTGTTAAAGAGGAGTAAAGAAAACAGAAAATATTCACGATAAAAAAAAGTGGAATCAGAGAAATTGGACATGTTTTCCTTTTAAAAAAGTACTTTAAATGACTTTAATTATCAAAAAAAAGATAGTTGGTGATTCATTTAATAGTTTGGTAACTAATCAATTAATAGATTAATTGTTGCAGATCTACAGTACAACATGAAACAGCTAATATTGATGATTTGAGTCTGATTTGAATTTGAGTTTAGAGGACTACAGTTCCCATCATCCTTTGGGAGATACAGACAGTGTTGCCATGGAGTCAGCAGTTAGATGAAACTTCACATTTAACCTCATTGTTGTTGGGTTTTTTATTCCCAGCCTTTAATTCTATGATATATCTTAAAGTCAGACAACCATCACTGAATCATTTTAATACTGAAGGAAACTTTTAAACATGAAGAACGAACAAAGAGCCCGAACTAAAGGACGCTAAGTGACAGTGACAGTGTTTGTGTGAGCAGACAGGAAGTGAGAGACAGAAACGGTGTCTGTGGTGAGAAGCGTTCAGTATTTTTGGACAGACTGAGGTGACGCTGCTTAACTCACCCAGACCAGACGTGTTGATGGACTTCACCGACTTCTTGATCTTATGTAGAACCGATCGGTCCAAGTCCAAAGCCTGAGGATCACAAACAAACACACTCTGTTCATGTTTTATCTTAACGCCACCAGTGTTTCAACACATTTTAGCCTGCGAAGTACATTCACACATACAGTTAACAGATCAACAACAGCTTTCAATTCAATGTAAATCAACCCACAGAGATCTGAAACCAGCTGCTGATAGATAAGTTATCTTTGTACATGACGCTATGAAGCAGAAACTTGTAAACAATCTATATTAAAAAGGATGTAAGTGACAATACGCTCTGTTGGTTTCTCTTCAGGATCATCCTTCAGTGCTTTTCTGTCAGTTCTCAGATGTCGGAGTGTCTTTGAATGCACCGATTATTTCTGAAAATGCACTCAAACTGTCATTAAAGCATTTTAGAGAATATTTTCTACCTTAAACTGCAGTTAAAGTGGTGATAATGTAAGTTTGAATGTGTACTTTCATAGATATTATTGTGAAAATTATCTTTTTAATGATTAGAAGGAAAGTGAAAACTATTGTTATGTATATTGAACAGTGTTTTTTTGCCTTTATCTGACAGTAGAGAAAGAGGAAACACAAAGACAGGTGGTGATGAACAATGAGGTCACACACCACGAGACTGAACCACTGAACAACCAGGACGCCCCAGATAAATATAAATTAACTGTATTTTACACTCTGAATAAATAGAGAAGAGAAATAGACCCGACAGGACAGCTAAAATAAAATTCAGAACAATAAAATGAAACCTATAAACTTAATGATATATGTGTCGTGGTTATTTTAAAGCCACAAACCACATTATGTAGCGCTCAAGCAAGCGTGCACTGCCTGTTGCTAAATGAGCCTTTATACAAAAATATACACAACATATATAAAAAATAATAGATGTGAAATGACACAACACGTAAGAAGTGATGTAAGCTGGTGAAACAGCAGGAATCCCCGAACAAGCGACTGTCCTCAAGTATATCTGATAAAACTATGATGCAAAATATTCAACGCAAAAAACTAAATCTGAATAAAAGCCACCATTCAAAACAAGAACGATGAAGGAATATTCAAATAAAAACTAAAATAATACATTTTCAGATATTCAGTAACACTGTGTCTCTGTCAGTAATGTTATCTGATTAAATTAAACTAAAATCCACTAAGAATACGATGAGAAGCAGCAACAAACTGTGTAAACATGCACACGTCTATAAAAAGCTAAGCTAACGTAGCATCTTTCCTGTTGCCGTCAGAATGAACGAATCAGTTCAGGATTTAATGTCTGCAGTCAAACATCTAAATCTTCTTCTTGCTGTTCATTAAAGAAATAACAAAAACATTATTTCACGTTTGAGCTTCTCCTTTAAACATAAAACCCAGACAGAGAACAGCTAGGTGTATTAATGCTAATGCTAGGTGAGCAGGAATGTTTTATTGCAGAAGGAACACTAACCCGTAACTGTGGCAACTGGACACAATGCAAATCTGTGACCGCTGTAACTGGACACACCATTAACCTGCAACTATGGTAACTGGACACACCATTAACCTGCAACTATGGTAACTGGACATAACATTAACCTGTAACCTTGGTAACTAGACTCAACGATAACCTGTGACCACTGCAAATGGACACGACACTAACCTGTAACTATGGCGACTGAATACAACACTGACCTGCAATTTTAGCAACTGGACACAACAATTGGCAGTAACCATGGTAACTGGACACAACACTAACTTACTAACTATAGTATCTCAACACAACAATTGCCAGTAACCATGGTAACTGGACACAACACTAACCTACTAAATATAGTATCTGGACACAACAATTGCCAGTAACCATGGTAACTGGACACAACACTAACCTACTAACTATAGTATCTGGACACAACAATTGCCAGTAACCATGGTAACTGGACACAACACTAACCTACTAACTATAGTATCTGGACACAACACTGACCTGTAACCATGGCAATTGGGCACAACACTAACCTGTAACCATGGTAACAGAATACAACAATGGTGGACACAGCTGGAGCCTTTAAAATGTTTAAAAGATTAATGATAAGAGATAAATGTGAAGAAATTGTTTTCATGATTAAAGCTTATAAAAGATTTTCATCAAAAGACTAAAAAATAAAAGTGTGTGAGTGCCAAAGTCTTCAAAACGTCACAAAACAACGATAAACGTTTCCTGTTTAATGTTGAAAACTTTGACAGTCAGATAATATTTCAGCTGTAACTTCTGCTGCTGCCTCTGATGAATCATTCTTTGGTCAGCGTCTCGTTGGCTGAGCAGAGACACAGAAAAAGGGAAACTGTTTGTCACAGACGTCCAAACAAATCTAAATACCAATCTCTGTGAAATGACATCGAGGTAAAAAATGATCACGCTGATAAAATCCTTCCACATGAACAGTCAGCGTTTGTGTCCTGAATGTTCCTGCAATGTAAATTAGTTTACTTGAGCGGCGGCCTCGTCCGATCAGCCGACTTCATGCAAATCCGGCTCTAGTTCAGTGAACTGAGCTCTCAGATACAAACAATAACAGGGAGCGGAGGAGAGTGTTCATGCTCATTTTCAGCTGTGACCACTGAGTTTTTCCATTGGATTTACAGGATTTGAGTTCTTTAAGAGGAGCTGTAATGATTAGTTGATTCAGCAATTAGTTGATGAACAGAAAAGTAACCAATACAATAACTTAGATGATTAAATAATTGCCTTTTTTTTAAGCAAGAATGCCAAAACATTCGCTGCAGCTTCTCAAATGTGAAGATTGGAAGTTTTTTCTTCGTCATACATGACAGTTAACTCAATTTATTTGGGTTTTTGACTGTTGATCACACAAAAAACAAGTCACTTTTCACAGTTTAATGATATTTCATAAACAAAATGATCAATCAAAGAGATAATCTGCAGCACTGGCTCAATCATTTAGATTCTCCAAGTAATTGTAACTTTTTATCAAAGATTGTGATCCATTTGCTGCAGTTTTTTCTTTGTCATATAAGACAGTAAACTGAATTTATGTACTGTTGATCACACAAAATAAGACATTGGAGGACTTCACAATGACGTCCTAAGTCATTTTTTACTGTTTTCTGACATTTTAAAGACGTAATGATTAATAAAGGAAATAATCTGTATAAAAATGGTGTTGAAACTGATCATCTATTGAACTTTGCAGCATAAAGTTGTTGAGTTGTTGTCTGAGTTATCGGACGCTCACACTAACCCATATCTATCGCCTTGTGAACTGGACTCTGATAGCTGCCAGCATGCAGGTGACCTACTGTACCTGAACTCCTCCTGTGTAAACACAAAGCTGCAGTCCGCCCCCGAAACCTGCTGGTGAAACTTTACTCACAGGTTGTGGCCACAAACAAACAGGACAGGAAGTATGCTTGGTACAGTGGGTAGAGCTGTAAACATGAACTGAAGGAGCTAAAAAAAACACTGGTGCACACGATTCTTCTATTCTACAGTTTTCTATCCAACATTTTTACTGTCATTCAGCTCGTTCACTGCAGCCAATCAGCTTCTCTTCTATTTATATTCTGCAGTTATACAACAATATCTCCTTAATGAGAGGTCAGTCCCTTCATCTCTCAGGCTATTATTTCCCGTTTATAGCTAATCCAAAATGCTGCCGCCTGGTTATTAACAAGGTCCAAGAATTGAGACCCACATCATACTTATCCTCACACCCTTACATCAAACTCCTTCTAATTGTCTATAATTATCTCCATGGTCTCGCCCCAGTGCATATATCAGACCTTCTCAGTCCTTATAGCACCAGCATCTAGGATCTAATAGACCCCTTAGATCCTCCCATCATGGCATACTGGCTGAGCCCTGTTAATGGAAAAGAAAGGACGGGAACTGTAGCGACTTCTCGGCACTGGATAGTCTGCCGGAAGCCATTAGACAGGCTGGTGGTGCTTTTAAGATGCACCTTACAATCCACTTCTAATTGAGTTAAACCTCTTTTTATTGTTATCTGATTCCTTGAGTTTTATTATTATTATATCAATTTGATGCAAAACATGTGTGCTTTTAAAAAAGTGCTATATAAACTAATTAATAATAACTATTTGTATAGGACCTATCATAGAGGAAATACAGCTCACAGTGCTTTACAAGACAAGAAATGGCACCAAGTGCTTCTAAAAGGAGCATAGAGCAATGCTAAAAGTAAAAAAAATAGTAAAATAGTACATCGTAAAAGTAGTTTAAAAAATAGAATAAATACAATATATAAAATTAAGTAAAAACAACATTATAAAAGAAGTTCGGTAGTGCATCAGTGTGAAGATGACTAAACTAATAAAAGGCTAAAGTGAAGAGTTTTTAGATTTCTTTTGAAAATATGTAGCGAGCTGCTTCCTTGATTTCTAAATATAGTTTGTTCCATAGTTTCGGGGCATAATTGGCGATGGCTGCATCCCCAGTTTTCATGCTGGAAACCTCCAATAAACCAGCAGCAGATAAAGTAAGCTTGAAACTCCCCCCTCTCCCAAACTGGCTCAGAACTGGGTGATTTCATGAGAAAAAGTTCAACCAGTTTGAATTCAGTGCCAAGTGAAGGAGGGGCTCATTTCATTTCACACCCAAAAGTGTCTCACTCACAAACACACACATTTAGGTGTGACTGCACCAACAGAGCTGCTGCGAGCATGCAGATGTGTTAGATCACCTCTGCTCTGCACACAGTCAGCTGTTTAATCAGCTCCACCTGAGTGATGCCGCTGTGAGTCACAGCTCATTGACTCAGTGCGTGAAGCATGCAGACAGTCCGGATGCTCAGTTACTGTTTGACTGATTGACAGAACAAACAGCACCGTCTCACAAACCGAGGCTGGTTGACGTCCGTGATAAAAGCTACATGCCGAGCTGGTTTTCATAATCTGAAATGAAATGAAAAGAATAGTTTTCTTCTTCTTTTGATGACAGAAAAGCAGCTTGACAAGAAGAGAAGGCCGGCTCTTGTTCAGTGAGGAGTCGAGGTAGAAACCAAAGAACAATGCAAACCAGTCGCTTTCTTCTTTGTCATATTAACCTCCTGCATACAGAACTGCAACTAATCAACAACTAAACAATTCTTTTAATTGATCAATTAATCTCTTTCTCATCAAAACAACAAAAAAATAGTAAAAAATTTCTGTCGCTGTTTCCCAGACTCCAAATTCATGTCTCTTAAATGTCTTATTTGGTTTGACTTACAGTCCAAATTCCACAAAGTTTTTCATTTTATATTCATATAAAACAGAGAAAAGCAGAAAAACCTCACACTGCAGAAACTGACACGAGAGAATGATTATCAAAAAAGTTGAAGGTTAATTTTCAGTTCCTTGTCTAAATGGATTAATCGTTTCACCTTTAGTTCCTGGAAATCTTTCTAAGACCTCCATACCCCCTTAAATACCACCTTAAAATCCTTCACAAACCCCCCTAAAAGGTCCACTGGAACTTAATCTCACATACGGTAGCTTTCAGAAAGATCTGAAAATGTTTTATAGGCTGATCATCATTTTTTACTTAGATAGATGTTCAGAGATAAGACTGATGAATATAGGTAGATAAACAGTGCTGAGCAAAAGTTTTAGGCACTATAGATGTTTTGATTCTCATTTGTAATGCAATACAGTAGGGAGGCATCTGAACGGCCCCAAATTGAATCAAATTTAACCCCAAACATGGAGCCACAGTCATAAAGATCGATAGACGAAGACGAAAAACAAGGATTCCTGCAACAGATGGTTTGGATGAAAACATGAGATCTGAGCCTAAAACATTTGTAAAACACTGTAGATGTATATATGTCAGATTCAGTAATATTTCAGTGCCTAAACACCAATTTAATTAATTAATTAGAAGAAGAATTAATTAAAACATTGTTTGAATTGTTTAGTAGGTCATTTATTAGGCTTTTCTCTTTTTTATATCATTGTAAACAGAATATCTTTGAGTTTTGGGCTTCAAAAAACATATTTTCAGTTTTTTTGAGGGTTTACTTTTAAAGTCAGAAACTCAAAAGTGTCCTGAATAATGAATCTATACTCTTATCTTCAGGTTTAAGCCTCCTCCCACAAATCACCTCGAGGACTTTGAAAAAAAACCAAACATTAACAGACCGTTAAAACCTCACTACACCATCCAGAAGTCATCCAATAAGACTCAAGTTCCCCAAGGGGCACCAGGAAACCCTCTGATGGTTAAACTCCAGATCTGGTGTTGTGCTCTCTCAAATGACAACATTTTAGAAAAAAACACTGGACTTCCTCAGTGATTCGTGAAAAAGAGAACATACAACCACAAATTGAATAGATTGCATGATTAAGCTATAATCAGATTAACTGGTAGCTGTTGCTTTAACTCAAAGGAAACTATTCAGTGTTGCACCATGACTCAGACCGGCTGCAATCTTTCACACTTTGAAATAACGTCTCCCGAAGCCTTTACCAGCCTGCTAACCTACAACTGTCATATTAAATCCTATATATATACTATCTAATCTTCTCCAGGAACTGTTTCCTGTTTTTAAATAGCCCGACTCTTGATATCATCAATTAGTCACTTTCCATGGGCCCGGTGCCTTCAGCTTTTAAAACTACCCGTAATTAAACCAACAATGATCGTTTTTGATAAACTTAAATCGGGCTTTTGTTCCCCTCATTCTGCTGAAAGTGTCTTGATCAGATCAGTCAATGATCTACTAATTACTCACTACTGACTAATTAATGACTATTGACTCAGCATCATTGTTGCTGCTTCCTGACTTTTAACACCAGTGGACCACGGCATTACCTCGAGGCCACTAACAGAAACATATTGGTATCTAGGCAACGGTGCTTTCATGGTTTCATTCATATTGATCAAATAGAAGTCAATGTGTAAGTTATTATAATATAATCTTTTGAGTTGTCTGAGGTAAACTTTGGTGTAATTCAGAGATCATTTCTTTGCCCTATGCTTTCTCCTTGGTGACATTATTTGCAAATATATATATATTTTCACTTCTGCACTGATGATAAACCATTATATGAACCTCGATACAATATTATTGCGATTTTAAATATATTGCAAATTCATTACCTTTTTTCACCTGCAAATTATGTCCCCAAAAGGGAAAAAAACCTTCAATTTTCATTTGCAATTCCTATAATAAAAGAACAATAGTGTATCGATTTCTTCCCCCCACCCCTAACATTTAGAGACATGTCTATCATAAATTCTTAAAAAAAAGGATGGGTATGAGTTATTACTTGTTAGACCAGCCAAATACAACCACTGAATTTGAATGTTAACTCTGATGGCTGTATTATTTCTGGAAGCTCGACCGTCAAAAACCTTGGTGTGATTTTTGACTCTCATCACACACTCTAGTCTCATATTATGGCTTTCATCAAGATAGCATTTTTTTATCTTGGTAATAATGCAAAAAATCTGACCTATTCTACATTTGAGTCATGCTGAAACCTTAAATCCACACATTTGTACCTTCCAAACTTGATTATTATCATGCCCTTTTCTCTAATCTTCCTAGTTGTGCTGCTAAAAGCTGACAAAAACCTAAAAATCTTGACAAAAACAAAGAAAATCCAACATACAGCATCACCTAATGTGACCTCTCTTCACTGGTTACCACTGAGCTGTTTTTTAAGGTTCTTCTTTTAACTTATAAGGCTTTGCATGGACTTGCACCACCGTAGCTATCTCAGCTCATTGCACCATATACAGTTGGCACACCCTCTTCCCCCTCTCAACGTTGATCTCTTGGCTTCACAGTATTTGCCTACAGTGCCCCTTATCTCTCTAACAGACTTCCATTATATGTAGAAAGCCTCGTTCGGCTGAAATCTTTCAAATCAAGACTGAAAACAGACATTTAGTCACTTCATTACAGCCAGATCAGGTCCAAAAACCCCTTTAACATTGATGTTATTAATGTGGTTGTCTGTATGTTGCTGTATGTTTTATCCTATGCATTATCTTTAATTGTAAAAGTGTACTGGGGCTGTCTTGCTTTGGTGATTCTGGTGCACTTTAAACTTTTGCATATAAATAAACGTCCTCTACATTCAAGGCTTTGCTAAACAAGTTCACACAGAGCTGATTAAGCGTATCACCGCTCGATAAATCTCCCACTACTTTCCCACGCTTGGCTGTTTGGCTTGTTTATCGTGTGGCTCTTTTTAGACTTTCCAAATGTTATCGGACCAAAACAAGTCATTTCGTAGAGGTTGAGTGATAGTGAAACAATTCATGCACAGTTTTTAGAGCCGAAACAGCACATTAGAGCCACTTTCCTATACTGTGATTGATTGATTAATTGATGTTAAAAAAGATTCACAGAGCAGCTTTAACTCCTCTCACGGTGACTCCCTGCAGAAAGACATGTTGGGACAAGACTGGAAACTAAGAGGCGCTTTAAAACTTAACATGACTGAGAAAGAGGAGGAGGAAAGAAGGTAGGAAAGGAAGGAAGGAGAGAAGGAAGGAAGGGAGAAAAAAGACAGAAAAATGGAGAAAGGAGGACATTTTAGAAGCAATAAGTGAAGCAGGGAGGATTTTACAGAGACGGGGGAGGATAAATCAGAGATGCTTTGAAGGAGAGATGGAGGGGGAAGAACTGGGTGAGTCGTGTTGGGACTCGATCAAACGCGTGAGGCTTCGTCATCGCCTGGGGTCTCCTCCCAGCATGCAACAGGAGGAGGAGGAGGACACAATAAGCTGTCTGGGCCTGCGCTTTCTACTATGTACTCAAAACACTTTATCAGGCCTATCATTAAAATATTCTATGCAAGTATACAAGAATATGTATTTTGATTGTTCTTGAAGGTCTCATGATTCCTCTACTTAAACTGTGAAATGCTGATTTTGTGCTTTGTGTAAAACAATCGAATATATACCTGATTACATTTAAGTTTACTGGACTGTTTAAAGCTCTGTTTCTCATTTCTTCTCCTGCTTCTTTATCCTCTTACCAGTGGTGGACAGTAACTAAGTCCTTTGAATCTATAACTCTACTTAGGTTGAATGTTGAAGTATTTGTACTTTGCTTGAGTATTTCTATTTGATGCTACTTTAAAGTAGTGTAAACTAGCTAACTGTATATAAAGTAGTGTAAACTAGCTCCACCTCCAGCAGCTACAACAGTAACATGCTGCTCTAACACTGATGCTTCACTATTAATAATCTAATGATGTCATATATAATAATATATCAGTCAGAGGACCAAACCACTACTTTTACTGTAATACTGCATACTACATCGCTCATAATACTGCAGTACTTTTACTGTAATACTGCATACTACATCGCTCATAATACTGCAGTACTTTTACTGTAATACTGCATACTACATCACTCATAATACTGCAGTACTTTTACTGTAATACTGCATACTACATCACTCATAATACTGCAGTACTTTTACTGTAATACTGCATACTACATCACTCATAATACTGCAGTACTTTTACTGTAATACTGCATACTACATCGCTCATAATACTGCAGTACTTTTACTGTAATACTGCATACTACATCACTCATAATACTGCAGTACTTTTACTGTAATACTGCATACTACATCACTCATAATACTGCAGTACTTTTACTGTAATACTGCATACTACATCACTCATAATACTGCAGTACTGCTGGAGGATTTGGATTGTAATGGAGTACTTACATTGCTGTCTTGGTACTTTTACTTAAATAAAGGATCTGAATACCTTTCTCCACCATTGCTTTCTGAACTTTGACCTTAACTGCCGGTTCCTCATATCAGCACACAAAATATGCTTCATCATCATCATCGCTTCATTGCAAAACAATGAAGCTCAAAAACTCTTTCAAAATGTTCAACTCTGAGCAGCTGTTACACCATGAGGAAGTGTCTTTCTCTGTTCCTCTTTTTCTAGTGGAAAAACACATTTTGCTGCCTAGAAATGCGCAGAGGTGGAGATTATCTGAATATTTATGCCGAAAAACTCATTTTACAGCTTGTTTTTTGATCTACAGGAGCAAGATTTACACCCTGAACAGCCTTACAAACACTTCAATCCAAAGTTTGCATAACAGGAAGTGGTGACAACTCCTGTGTAAATTCAAGGAAAAGCAGAATTTAAAGCCAACAGAGGAGAAACTACTGTTAGTGTGTTAAACTGCAGGGTTTCTTTGGCTTCAGTATAGTCAGTGGAAGCCTATTTGACCATTTTATTTATCACAACACTACAGGTGACAGTGAGAGCAGTTTATTTCCTTGTGTGCATGTGTGCATGTGTGCGTGTATGTGTGTATGTGTGTGTGTGTGTGTGTGTGTGTGTGTGCGCGCGCGCTTTCATACCTCCTCCAGAGCTGCCACTGTGTTCCTGCAGTGGGACATCCGAGTGGTGAAGCTGGAAGTGGTTGGAGCTTTGTAGTCTTCATTAGTCTCTGAAATAAACTCTGTAACACTGATTAGATCCGGCATGATGAACTCCTAAAGACGACAGACTCTCCCAAATGAATAAAAAATACCTGCAGAAAAATGTAAATGATATATAGTCTAATCCGCAGCCTCAGGTAAAAAAACAGTAACACCTGTGAAGTAATCCAAAGTGTCAGAAACTACAGATCAGCTCCTGTGTGCAGAGATCACTCCTCCTCATCGCTGAAGTGTTAAATCAGACATTAAATCCTCTGTGGGTTGTAATAATAAAGTCGTATTTCCATGTTTTTTTGTTCCGCAGAGGTGAGGCCCTTCACATTCCTCCGACCTGCTGCTGCTGCTGCAACCACCTGAGGAAGCGGCTCAGAGAGAGGCGGGGCCAACAGAGGACTCACTCTGCTGCTGTTTCCAGGGACCAAAGTGAACTCACGCACGTGCCTTTACAGACAACGCCCTCTGCTTGGTATGTGAATTCAAGTAAACTGTATTGTCTTGGAACTTGCTTACAACATATTCAGCAGGGGGCTTTAACCCTTACATACTGTTGAGGGTCCCATTCTTTATATTTGAGAGCTGTAAAAACACCTTATACACATTTCCTGGAGTTGGTCTTTTCCTGATGTGACCCACAGTATACAACAATGGAAATAAAATACATTATTTTGTTCTTTTTCCGTTTTTCTTTTCTCTGTTATTATTGGGGTGTGTACTTCCGTCAGCTTACTGCATGTTTTTTTCTGCAGTTTTTGGCTGTTTTTTTTCTTTTTTCTTTTATTTATTTATTGTAAATGAATTATGAAGTGAATTGGATACATGAAATGCATGATACAAATAAAAAGTAGTTTTTTAAAAACGTCTTTTTTTTCTTTGTGTAGCTGATACACATTTTTATATATGCAAATGTACAAATTTGACCTGTGTTCATTCAAATATTTTTAAATTTTCACCTTGATCATAAAATAATGATTGTGAATGTCTACATTTTAATAGTGTTTTTTATGAATGGAAGTGCATAATCAAAATGACAAAAAAGGGATCTTAAATCTTAAATTTTTTGGGGAAAAAAATATGGTCTTGTAATACCACTTTGTACCAAAGGGGGCGATAGTGAGTCACCGTAGCGTCAAGTCTGTTCTCAATCTGATGATTAAAAAGTAGCTTAACGCCACCAGAAGAAATTACAGAAATAAAACAGTCTGAAAGCTGCTGGAAGTCTTGCTGTAGGATTGTTAATATATAACTTTATTAAGTTTTAAGTGGTGAATACTGATATGTGGTCAGTTAATCCAAATAGTGCCTAATTATATATTCAATGAGTGAATATAGTGTAGGAAGGGGAAGGGTGGTGGTGATGGGAAGGTGCTTTCTGGTGATATGCTGCCCCCTATTGTTTGGTGCAGGTGGCAAAAACGTAATCTTACATAGTGCACCTTTAAAATATTGTATGCATGTTTGTAAATAAATAAATAAATAAATTACAGGTCTCTTAATTTTGTACTAATATCTTGAATAATGTATTTAATGGCTAATTTTTTTGTGCATTTAAAAAAAAGGCTGTGGTAGAATTTGGTATAAACTATAAGAAAAAAGTTGGTTTAGTTAGTAACTCACACTCATGTTTGGTTTCATAACTACATATAATAATAATAATACATGTATTTATTTTATATACTGCAAATCTCTCCTGCTTAAAATGTTACAACTAGTGAAATCTGATCATTTCAAGCAAGAAAATCTGGCAACGAAGTGAACAAAAATGATGTTTTCTTAAAAATTAGCATACAAATCTAGCCAGTATCCAATATGATCTAACTTGGAAACTAGTTTTTTTTAAAGAGATTGAGATTTGAGTCTGTTTGGCTTCATATACGAAATCAAAAATTTCACTTTAAGATGCTTAAAACTAGATTAGAGTTGTGGCGTCTTATCCAGCAGCTGGGACACTTCTGGGGCACCTCTTCTAAATCGGCTCGTTTTAATGAATCAAAATCCTCAAACACTTCAGTTGTGATCTGAAGCAGTCTTGTGTCCTCATCATACATATTTGGGATATCGCGTGATAACTCTGCAATCCACTTGTCAGACTTGTTTCCCCGTCAGCTAGAGAAGAAAAAATCGGCTGAATACCTTACAGACACACAATAAGACCAGCTGCCCTGAAATAAGTCGATCTAATAACCTGCAGTGCATATCGAGCTTGACAGGAGTATTTGTCTTTTATGAGATAAATAAGGTTTAATCATCCTTAAAATAAGACGTTATAAACTAAATCCCTTTTATTAAAAGTAGTCGGGAATTAAGGAATTTACAGATAGTTGCAAAAACAGAAGGAAGTTGGAGATGGCATGAATAATATACAGTATAAAGGGGGAAAACATCTGTTATTTTAGACCTGGATCAGAGTTAAAACACACAGTTATAATAAAACCACAGTGATATTAGAGAGTGCTTACTGTTTATTAAGGAAAAGATGGATGGAAGTGACCTCTGACTTACAACCTTTTTAAACCGACTGTTGTTTCATAACTATAAACAAAATGCCTTGAGATTTTGCAGACTTGCTCAGCATTGATGTGTGCAACGTTTCTTGTAATAATTTGGTTTCAGTTGCACAATATGATCAAAGGTGATGGCAGTTTATGTCAAATAAAACTCATGAGAACAACAATCCAGGCTCCACGTTAGCCCGAGGGCCGCTAACTGGAAACCGACCCACATCTCCCGAAAATTGCATTCAACCACACGCCGATGACAGGACCTCTTCAAGCCCAGCCAGGAAAAAGTCCAGCACATAACCCGCCGTAAAACCACAACGTATTGTTTTTTATGCTGTGATTGTTGTACGAGTTGAGCAAACAATGATATAATTGTGCTAATTAGGGAGTTTCAAAGGAGCTGGCAGGATGATTTTGTTACCCTTGGATGCAACACACAACACTTGTTAGTGGATTAAGTCATTGTTGGTTTTGGTCTTTTTGATTTGTTTTAAACCCCACAGAGTGTATTTACAGATGGACGGAGCAGGATGTGGCGTCACCTGGTGGTTTAATTGGAGCCATTTTGAAGTTGCAGCTTATAGTTGGTGCCATTTTTTTAACTACTTTAACTTTAAACTTAGTGAAATATTGCGATAATTGTCAAACTCAATGAGCCGGTGAGAGCAGCAACTGTTAATCAACC